>NW_027171097.1:20000-22846 GCF_036898095.1 Palaemon carinicauda
ATATATATATATATATATATGTGCATATATATACATTATATACACACACACATATATATATATGTATATATATATATATATATATATATATATAATATATATATATATATATATATATATATATATATATATATACATATACATATATATACACACACACACACACACACATATATATATATATATATATATATATATATATATATATATATATATATATATATATATATGTATATATATTTATATATGTATATATATTTATATATATACATATATATGCATATATATATATATATATATATATATATATATACAAATAAGCCATATATATTTTTGATACATTAATGTCTGGATTCTCTTAATGACCTCGGGATCAGAGCCCCAGGCGAAATCACACAAAGACAAGAGCTTGGCTCCGGCCGGGAATCGATTCCCGGCCGGAGCCAAGCTCTTGTCTTTGTGTGATTTCGCCTGGGGCTCTGATCCCGAGGTCGTTAAGAGAATCCAGACATTAATGTATCAAAAATATATATGGCTTATTTGAATATGAAAAACACGTAAAAATGTGCAAAATTTATCATATATATATATATATATATATATATATATATATATATATATATATATATATATATATATATATATATATATATATATAGTGTACATATTAATCTTGTAAGAAGTCCTGGAGTCCCTTCATTTTCGGCCAGTTTCATCTCAGCAGTTATTCAATCGTATCCCTGGGCTTTCCATCTCTATAGTTTCTTAGGATAGGATCGACTTCAAAAACACTGAATTTATTCGTGGGAACATCAAGGTCTTCAACAGCTTCAAGTATAGTAATCATACTATTCCCATCTTATCTCCTATTCGTAACCTCAATAAAGTGCTCCATCCAACGTTGTCTTCCTTCATCGTTTGTTGCTATAACATAGCCATCTCTCTTTTTGATGGGTATTTGTTTCTTCTTCTTTGCCCCGTTTAATATTTCATTAATAATTCTATTAGCAATTCTTACATCACAGGCACTTCCTGAATTCATAGCCTTGTCAGCCTTATCTGCTTTACTTTCTAGGTATTCTCTCCAGTCTTTCCTGGCTTTTCTTTTGACATCACTATCAATACTGTAATACTTTGCATCCTCAAAGTTGAAATTTTCATTACTTTCTCAAAAGAGAGAAATTGATTGTTGAAAACAATTAATTTCTCTTTGTCTCATTTTTATAGCATCCCCAGTATCATTTGATATCCATGGCTTTCTTCTTGTAATTACATGTCCCAAGACTTCACTACCAACTGATTGATATATGTTCTTAATATCACAACATTCTTCATAAATTGTCTGTTCTTGATCTCTCTCAGTCCCTAAGACTGTAAATCGATTCCTCCATTCAATTGAAAATGCTCTGTGCTCTTCCTCTAGAAGCTTAATTGTATCAAACCTAGGTATTCTATCTACCTTTCTGTATGGGTGCTTTCAGTTTTCAATTCAGTGTGGCAATGAGGAGCTGGTGAATCCCTACCAATATCTGCACCTCTATGGCTTCTTACATTTCTCAGAGTTATCCTTCTCTCTTTATCAATGGCAAAGTTTTGAAAATATTACCATATACAGTATAGGGATGTGTATATATACATACATATATATATACATATATATATATATATATATATATATATATATATATATATATATATATATATATATATATATATATATCTATATATATATATATATACATACATACATACACAAATTATATATATATATATATATATATATATATATATATATATAGATATCTATATATATATATATATTATATATATACATATATATATATATATATATATATATATATATATATATATATATATATATATATATATATATATATATACACACACACATCCATATACTGTATATGGTAATATTTTCAAAACTTTGGAACTAAGTCCTTCATAATATCTATGTGGCAAAGAGTGCACTATAATATCGTTTATGTTAGAAAGGATCGCTTTGTAATAATAATAATAATAATAATAATAATAATAATAATAATAATAATAATAATAATAATAATAATAATAATAACATTTCACAATAAACATTACTCCTAATGTGGCGTAGAATTTCATAAGTAAGAAAGTAAATGACGAAAAGATTCAAGGTATTTTACACAACCTATATCTATGTATCATGTCCACCAATAATAAAAAAAAAAAAAATCCCAAATCTATCAGATTACAGACCGAATGGTACAAGATCTAAAGGAAAATTGAAATTACCAAAAAATTTACTGGCTACAAGATAGGAATGAAGAAATATTCTACCACTGGTTAAAACAATTAAGTTTTGTTAACCAGATTCTATGCAAAAGTTGCGTTCCTACGTCTATCACAATTCTGATCTCTTGTTGCAAGTTACACAAACAAACAATACGAGCCTAAAACAAACTTCATGAACCAAGTATTAATAATACTATTTCAATAGGAGAACTTTTCCTAGTATTGGAGTTAATGACAGCCTCAACAGTATCCAACGTTTAACTTACCATTTCTGTGTTGTTTTTCTACGAAATTTTCTTTAAAAAAATAAACTCATTTCACATCTGCAAAATACATTTAGGATGTGAACACGATTCTCTTAAAGTCTTTCCTCGTACTTAATTGACTTTACAAACACCTGAAGTACCATCTACTGCTAACAAATAACTTGGGCACAGAATTTAGTAGCAAAAGGAGAGACAGAAATGTGGGAAAAAAAGGGGGCTATATATTGACTGCTGCTATTCAATGATTGGTTGGCAACTTCACCTAACAATCCTCAGGTTGTCTGGAGACAG
>NW_027171098.1:7500-10000 GCF_036898095.1 Palaemon carinicauda
CTGCCAATCAGTAGACCGATGTCTATTTCTGGCATTATTTCAGGAATCGATTTCGCCACGTCGTGAAGATATGGCCAGCGTCGTAACAGTTCTGGACGGGGTATTTGATCATAGCTCACTGGAATTTCTTGTCTGGAATACGTTTTTGGAAGCAGTATACCATTCTGGCCGTTTATATCACTGACAACGAGATCCTGGACAAGGTAGCTTTTGACTATGCTTTCCCCATGCATAGTTTTCAGACGCAGATTTGTTTGAACACCGGAAGCTTGCAAGTCATCTTTCAATTCTTCTGATAGGAAGCACCCTGTGCTTCCTGGGTCATAGAGGGCGTAGGTGAGAACTTCTCGGTTGGTTCCCCTCTGCTTTAAACGAACAGGTATTATTGGTTGAAGAACCATGGAGGAGTCATGAGAAATAACGTTGCTGGTAGCGGTATCTGGAGGGTTTTGGCTGGATTCCTCTGTACGGTTTTGAGAATATGAAGATCTGTCAGAGTAGTCCGACCTCCAAGGTAGTTTGAAGCCATCTATATGCATGGCCGTAGGATGACCTTTGCCACATTTGTGACATTTTCGCTTGTTCATGCACCCCTTCGATGTATGATTCAGACCATAGCAACTGAAGCATCTACGCTGCTCTATAATAAACTTTCTTTTCTCTTCGAGAGATTTCTGCTTGAAATCTGCACAGTTATCCAGATCGTGATTTTTGCTGCAGTAAAAACAGGAGGGCGACCTAAAACCACGAGTTCTACTTTGGCTCTCATGATTAACTTGCATAGCAAATGCAGATTCTGTTGGTTTCCCTTTTGATGGTTTACTAGAATTCAGTTCTCTATGCATTGCTTCTTTGCCGAACACTGGGTCATTGACACACACTGCTGCGTTAATAACAAACTGGACAATGTCACCAAAGCACGAAGACCTGTTCTCGAGGAGTCTGCGGTTTGTGGCTTTTTCGCGCCATTTATTCTGGAGATAACTTGGCAATTTCTGGACTACCACCTGCAGGTTTGGTGCATGATCAAGAACAGCCAGGTGAGTAAGTGTTTGCATGGCGCTGAAGCATTTTAGCAAGTAATGCGAATATCTTTTCAGACATTTCCCTTCGTCTGGTTTTATCGGCTTCCACTCGTTTAGTTGTTTCAAGTATGCCAGGGATACTTTATAAGGATCACCATACTCTTGTTGTAGCAACTGTCTTGCCCGACTATATCCTTGGTCTGTCTGCATGTATATACAGCTGCTGATGAGGTCCTTAGGTTCACCGTCTGTATGCTGTAGAAGGTAGTAAAGTCTGTCGCTGCTGCTGGCTGTTCTAGAGGAGATCCTGGTGTCAAACGCCAGTATGAAGTCACTGTATTCCAGAAGATCACCGGTAAACTTGGGAACTTGCGGTGCAGGCAAAGCTAGAGCTGTGGCGATACCACTAATCTGCTGCTGTATGGTGTTAACTGGAGGTGAATTAGGCAGTGGATAGGGTGCACCAAAGTTACTGTTCACAGGTATATTTACAGGCGGATACGTATACTGTTCTAGATTTGGAAACGTTGATGACTTGGCATTCGAAGCGTTGACTGGAGTTGCAAGAGTGTTAGTAACAGTCTCTGAAGAATTTCTGGGAACAAATTCTTGTGCAGTGCTGGGATTTAGACTGGGTAAGCTGGCACTATTTTCCTGGGTGACAGGGAGTATAACCTGGTTAGCCATATTGCCACCCCTAGCCGTGATAGCACCTTCACTCGCACAAATTCCAGGGGCAGCTACACTAGGTCCAGCAACCATAACATTCACGTCTTGATGGTTGGCTCGTTGCACAATAATGCTGGTATGTGTCTCATTGTCTTTGTTACCAATATTGTCGTCGCCAATGTCATTTTCGGTTTCTGCAAAAACACGTGCTTTTGCTCGAGTCTTGGCTATTTCGATATCCAATAGAATCTCTTCTGTCTTTGCCTCCTGTTCCTTTTTCTTTGTCACAAGTTCTTTTTCGGCAAGCAACTCGGCGAGGCGTGCTTTGGCTCGCACCTTTTCGGACGTAGCCGATTTGCCAGAAGGAAGGGAAGAAGGCCGTTTGGAAGAACGTTTTGAACCAGATCGGCTTAAAAGACTCTCCAGGTCTTCTTCAAGTCGTTTTTCGTTTATAGCTATCCATTCACCAGTATGGTTTCGGAATTGCAGAATGCTAATTTCCTTGGTCTCATATCTGGACAATTCCTGGTCCTCCTCCAATTCGTCTGAGATGTTATCCATGACACAATTGAAGTTTTCTTTGTACTTATCGAAAGCTTCGTTATATTCTTCTAGACACATTTTCACCAAGTGCAGGTTGTCCGGATTTGACATGAGGCCTATGAGTTCGTTGCGTTTTTTCGTTACGTTGCCAAGTGATGATCTCAATTTATTTTTCAATGTTCGAATATCAACTGTCGTACCCGATTTTTGGTCGGGAGCACTATTCTGAACGGTCTCATCAGACGACGCCATCTTGTCTGTAG
>NW_027171100.1:7500-22816 GCF_036898095.1 Palaemon carinicauda
ACCCTAAAAACTCTGCGGGGTCAAACACAAAACCCTCCATTGCACCAAAATTAGCAGGGGAGAAAGGTAATACTTTACAACTAAAGAAAATATTGTCAAATTAACAAAGTGCTGTTCCACAGACCAAAACACTGAGTACACCTGAGAACAATCCTGTCACGGTCGCCAATTTGTTATAACCCTTAGGGTTATTATAAGAGTTCTTATTATAATTGTTGTCAGTAATAAATGTAACTCAGTGCTAAAGGTCAGCGGAAACAAACACTCAAGAAAACTTAACAATATTTAATACTTAACAATAACAAAATTTAGATCAACCTTATTAAAACTACAAATAACATTATTTAATAACAAGGAAGGACAAATAACGGTCCTTTGAATCGCACTGGATTCCCTAAAACTAAGAAGCTAAGTCCTAACAAAGACAAGAGAAATATCCATTATAAACTTGGATCCAACAATTTGGCTGGCCAGAACAAAAAATTATCCTAATACTAATTCCAAGAAAGAAGGAAGACGGAGTAAATAAAACAAGAAAAACCATAAATCCTACCTATCAACACAAAACTAATGTACACAAAACCTTGTCTATAATAGACACACTGGTAGATATTATGTAGTCACGTCTTAAATATGACAATATATAAAAGATCAAATGATGCAAAGGATGTATATAGTTCTCACTTCAGTGGATGAATCAGAGGAGACACAAAACTAGGGCCGTCCTTCACTTGTCATAACAGCTATCAGGGCAGGTCCTGAACGCCAGGGCATAACCATAAAGGGCAAGCAATCCCAAACGAAAATCAGACACTCTATGTCTTACCTGGCGTCAGCCTCCCTACAGGCCACCTCACGAGCTTGCAAGCTCCCAAAACCACAGCAGCTGATTGGAGACGTAAGTGCACCAATTCCCTGGGAAGTCCTCCTCGTCAGGGAAAGGCAAAGCTGCCCTCTTTGCTTCACGTACCTTTCCCTTTACTTCCACATTTTTCTCTCTATATTTTTCATACTTCTCTATACTAGTACTCGGCAGCCATTCTTCAAAAGCCCTCTTTTTCTCTTCTACTTTTACCTTCACTCCTTCATTCCACCATTCACTGCCCTTCCTCATGCTGCCTCCAACAACCTTCTTGCCACACACATCACTTGCAATCCCAACAAAATTTTCTTTTACTAACTTCCACTCCTCCTCTAAATTACCAGTTTCTCTTACTTTCACTTCGTCATATGCGATTTTCAACCTTTCCTGATATTTATTTTTTACCCCCGGTTTTATTTGCTCTTGTACCCTCACTAGCTCCCTTTTACATCTACCTACTTTCAATCTTCCAAACATTCTTTTAGTTATCAGCACATAATCCATTAATGCCCTTTCTACTACTCATCCATTTGCCACTCTTACCCATGTATACTTATTTTTATCTTTCTTTTTGAAAAATCTAGAACTTATCACAATCTCTTGCTCAACACATATATCTACCAGTCTCTCACCACTCTCATTTTCACTTGGTACACCATACTTCCCAATGACACCTTCTACCTCTCCAGCGCCCACTCTAGCATTTAAATCACCCATGACAACTACATAATTCCTTCTACCCAGTCCTTCTACACACCTAGTTAATTCATTCCAGAACTCATTCTTCACTTTTCTCACAACCTGGCCCATACGCACTGAAAAACGCCCAACATTCCCTACCCAACCTAACCCTTACCCACATTAACCTAGATGATATCTCCTTCCATTCCAATACTTTACCTGTCATTCATTCACTCAGAAATAAAGCCACACCCTCTCTCGCTCTTCCCCTTTCAATCCCAGACACTCTACCAGATATTTCACCAAACATCACTTCACCCTTTCCTTTCATCTTTGCCTCAGACAAAGCCAATACATCCATCCTTCTATTCCTAAACATACTTCCAATCTCACCTCTTTTACTCTCTATCGTACTACATCCCTCCAGCTCCATCTCTTTGTCGATGTCTCACAGGATTGTAGATATATATATATATATATATATATATATATATATATATATATATATATATATATATATATATATATATATATATATATATATATATATATATATATATATATATATATATATAGATATATATATATATATATATATATATATATATATACATATATATATACTGTGTATATATATATATATATATATATATATATATATATATATATATATATATATATATATATATATATATATATATATATTTTGGGCACAAGCCATGTCGTGCTGATGGAAGTTCCTTCATTAGTAGCTTCTTAGGTTATATGTGACTACAGTGATATATCCCAGAGAATCTACCGAAGGTACCCAGAATTCTAACTCCTGGAGCGAATATCCCTTAAAATTCTAAGAAGGGATATCGCGTAAGGACGTAATGGCCCACCTCATAGCAATCTGCACCCTCATATGCTGCCTTATAGGCAGCATAATGATAAGACTGCATGACATAGGTACAGTAGTCGATATGTTGCAATTTACACTTTCGCAATTTAGAAACCACAGTACCATGTTACAGTAGTTTTTCCTAACTTACCTTGGGTATCCTCCAGCGAGTTTTCTGCTGATACCGCTTATATATTGAAGGAATAATTTTTTCAATAGTCTGATTTGAAATCAGTCATCCTGACTCCACAGTATTAACAATTTTGGGATAGTTAATTGATACTTCTCTACCCCTAAGGGTAAATAACCCTTCTACTTGGATTTTCTCACAGAGAAAGCTCCATGTAAGTTAATACTGAGGGGAGGTAGCAGCATTTGCTCGCGGAGGTATACAGGTATGTATCTCCTACTATCCTTTATAGCTTCTATCCTAAGCTATTCTGTTGTAGATGACATTTACATGTTGATTATTAAAGTAATAATCCATTTTATACTCATTTAGTTTTCCTTTCTTTACAGATGGAACACCAGATACCTTGTACGGCAGTTCAAAATAATCTGCAAGTTCTGAATGTAATCCTTCTGAACATATGGACCTTGTTCCAAAGAAGGGTATTCGTAGTCTTGTCCGACCTGAAAGGTGTCCTCTGGAACCTTCCAGTCAACCACCCCCCTTCCTCTTGCCTAGGATTCATGTCACGGAGAGTAACATTCATCCTAGAATAGATACGTATCAGACTCACAGTCCTAAGAATCTTCATAGTAATGACCCGGTTCCTGGGACATCACAGATGGAAGATATGCTTTAGAAGTCTCGACTTTCTCGAGCTCTAGGGTTTTGATGGCTAAAAAACCATCGAAGCCCTCAGTCACATTAGCCCCTTTTTCCCTCGGGAAGTTAAAAGGAGCTCGCGAGGTCTGTCAGGAGATTCAGCTAATCGATCAGATTCCCAAAATGCCAACAAGGAAAAGTGCTAAACTTTCCCCAGTTCGCAATAGTGACAGACCTAGTGCAAAGTGCACATCGGAAAGATGCGTGAAGAGCCTGGAGAAAACATGCATCAAACGCTTGAAGAGATAAAAAAAGACTAAGATCGGTCCCTCTTTAATCGCTTCTTTAACAAAAGTTAAAACACGAAAGTCCCAGGACTCTGCTGGTCCTTTCATGGGTGGGGAAGCACCCTCCACACAGATCAGACTCCCTACGTCTGAGCTGGTACACTGAAGCGATATTAAGATGTCACAATCAAACGTCTCCTACAGTCTTAGTGATGTTACCTACCCTTTTCCTAAAGGGATGGAACCTAACAGCAGTTCATTTACATTTGATCCACGATGTGACGGTAGATACTCTATCACGGTCCAAGGCGATAGAGTTGGAATGGTCCATGGACGCAGACATATTCCCTCCCAAATGGGAACAAGTCCCGGAACTGCAGTTCGACCTCTTCGTCACGAGCGTCTTCAAGAAACTACCTTGCTAAATAGCCCCATAAGAGGTTCCTCTAATGGGTCTGATAGACTAGATGAGGCCGGTCCTAGCTCCGATCCTAGGTATATTTCCGAAGGTTCAGAAATTAACTGCCTTCGGTTTATCACAGAGAACCCAAACCCTCCATTTCATGAATTTCTTGCTCTAGCGGTTAGAAAAAGGTTTGGGATATCAGAAGGCAGTTTAGGATTCTTAGAAGAATACAAGGCTAAGTCTACTAAAAGACAATATGAGTCTTCCTTGAAGAAGTGGGTGGAGTTTGTTAAATCAAAAGGACCGAAAGAAATTTCTATGAACTTCTGTCTGTCCTTCTATGTCCACCTTCATAGCCAGGGGTTGGCGGCCAATACGATAAATACGTGCAAATCGGCCTTGACTAGACCTTTCCTATAGGCCTTCCAAGTGGATCTGGCAAATGAAATCTCTAACAAGATTCCGAAAGCATGTGCTAGACTTAGACCTGCAGCACCACCAAAGCCCATCTCTTGGTCTTTGGACAAGGTCTTACATTATGCCTCATCGGTGAACAATGAAGATTGTTCTCTTAAGGATCTAACCCAAAAGGTTATTTCCTGTTTGCAATAGCCTCTGGGGCTAGAGTAAGTAAAATAGTGGCTCTATCGAGAGATGAGGGCCACATCCAGTTCACAGATTTAGGAGAACTCAATCTCTTCCTTGATCCATCATTTCTCGCTAAAAACGAGCTACCCACTAAGAGGTGGGGTCCCTGGAGAATCTGCCCTCTGAAGGAAGATGTCTCTCTATGTCCTGTAGAATGTCTAAAGGTCTATCTTCGTAGAACTTCAGACTTCAGGGGAGGTCAGCTCTTTAGAGGAGAAACCTCGGGATCAAATTTATCTTTAAATCAACTGAGGGCGAAGCTCACCTACTTTATTCGTCGAGCGGATCCGGACAGTACTCCCGCAGGTCATGATCCGAGAAAGATTGCTTCATCACTGAACTTCTTTCAGTATATGGACTTTGAGCGTCTTCGTTCATACACTGGATGGAAATCATTCAGGGTGTTTTACAAACACTACGCAAAACAGTTGCATGAACTGAAACACTTTGTAGTGGCGGCAGGTAGTGTTTTAAAACCTGCCCCCTAATTTTTTGTGATACACTTTTTGGTTTGGGTCCTCACTTGTCCTCGGACATGTTCTGGATAGGAATCATCCAGGATGTTCTACAAACACTATGCTTTGCTAGTCCATGATCTGAAGCAATATATGGTGACGTCAGGTAACTTATTTACTCTGGCGTTTATTCTATTGACTGGGACTGTCAATTAAGGGGAGAGGAAGTCATCCTTTTTAAGTATGTCTTCTTTTATTTATGTGTTACCATGGTAGCACTAGCTCTGTTCTAAAATCCCAGGTGTGGAATTATACAGATAGCTCTAGTGCCGGTGTACGAAGTACATAGGGCAGTTAATGGTAACCAGTACAGGTTTTATGAAGAGCGGTTATCTTTTACCTTCTCTTTAATCTAAGAGTGGCTTTTCTTGACTTCATTCCTTCAAGAAAGAAATACGATTCCTGTACTTGTTTCAGGTATAATCCCATTGTCAGACTACATTCATTTTGCTAACTATCTCTTGTAGTCATTTATTAGAAATAAATGTCTATTTGAACGTAGTGCGTCCATCTTCGCCAGACAATTGTATCTATACATGCCAGACTTTTTATTTGCTTAGAATGCATCCTTCACATTTTTGTATACATCTAACGGTTAGACATAAGAGACACTGATGTCTTTCTGACCAAATATACAACTTGAGACTATTTGTATATTCAGTGGGTACTTAAGTTTGGTCATACTATTTATGTTAGCCTTGAAATCCCTTTTCAACTGTCTAGATGACTCTTCCCTGTAGGAGGCAGGAAGCACTAACATTGTTTATGGTTAGTGATGATGACATATAACGGTATTGTCACAAGTCTCATATGGTCAGTATGACCATTGAAAAGATTGATATAAGGTTTAGGCACTGATGGAAAATCCACAGATACATTAATGCTCTGGTATGCTTCCATCAGCACGACATGGCTTGAGCCCAAAAAACGGATTTTGTGCGAAGCGAAAAATCTATTTTTGGGTGAGATAGCCATGTCGTCCTGATGGACCCACCCATCTCTTCTGTAGAAGAGATCTTCAGTTTCCCTCCCGTAGTACTGTATCTGTAACAGCCTATGCTCAAGGCTACAAGGAAATGCCACTATCGTAGGGATGGCGCTGTTGTACTATCAATAGTAGTAGGGAACGGGGATGGCCTTTGAAGGGCCCCCCTTTTATTTTTGCCACACCTCCTCGAACGTAAACTCTATCTGGGTAGCAGATTGCTATGAGGTGTGCCATTACGTCCTTACGCGATATCCCTTCTTAGAATTTTAAGGGATATTCGCTTCAGGAGTTAGAATTCTGGGTACCTTCGGTAAATTCTTTGGGATATATCACTGTAGTCACATATAACCTAGGAAGCTACTAATGAAGGAACTTCCATCAGCACGACATGGCTATCTCACCCAAAAATAGATTTTTCACTTCACTCAAAATCCGTTATATACACATTCTTTAACATAGATAAGGTATAATACAGCCAATAGATATATTCTTACAAACATTCCTGACATTCACATAAGCACAGAAACTTACAAGCAGAGCAATCGGAACAACTACACCTTTTAATCGACGGCACAAGCGGGGGTTGAGAACCCAATGCTAAGAGAAACCTGATTTTTTAAAAATTAGTTTCTGCCAAAATTACAGCCTGATTTCGTACCCAAAATATTAAGGATTCAAATCAGGCACAATGTTTTGCATACTATCAAGTTAAAATCAAGTTATGTTATTATTGATAAAGGGGTTTCTCTAATGGTCCCATAATCTGTCTCAGGTACTCTGAAACCTTTAACCCTGTGATGGAAAAAGACAAGTATTCCGTCTTGGATGCTGTAGCTGACAGAATAGATATCTCTTTCCTAAGATGAAATATATCACTTGAATGTTTTATGCGGGTTTTGGTAGACTATTGGAAACGTCCCTGTCTGGCGATATGCTGGACCGGGGTTTGGGACTCACTCCAACTCAATAGTTTCTGGTAGTGTCTGCAATCTCACCATTCTTGTGATCTAAGGAAGGCGGCTTTCGGGAGAGTCTATAGGTCTACCTGCTGAGTCATCAACAGCCATTGCCTGGCCCTCCCTGGTCCTAATTTGGGCATTAATCATACGTATATATGATCAGTCACTAGGACATTATTGCTGTTCCTCGCCTTTGCAATTCATGAGCGGCCTTTAAATAAAAAAAAAAAAACGATTCTTTGAGAGTAGAGGTCGTTTACAATTGAAATTTGTATCTAAATAGGAAGAAGTTTAAGTCAAACGCTAAAAAGCAATTATATGGGATCACAAATCAATAAAATATAAAAAAAATAATTCTGGAATTGCATGATGTAAAACCTATTTCATATGGAGTATAATGTGAATAACAAGATGTGTATAACACCAAGAAATGTAGAACATTGCATAAAAATAGAATAATAACAATTATGTAAATCTTCGTCTTCAGCTTAAATGAAAAAGACAATTTCAGATATAATCTACAACAAACATCTTAATACGTAATCAAATGTACAGTAGGACACAGGAATTCCTGGCACATCTTGCTCTGAGAAAGTGCAACTAATCGCCCCTTACTCCGGAGCAAGAAACCAAACAGCTATTGTAGGGAGAGATGGAAGGTGGGCAGGGCTGCACACAGAAACTCACCATGCAGTAAAGGCGTGGCAGGGTGCACTCCCCAGAGCGAGGTGGACCATGCATTCCTGTGTCCAACTGTACCTTATGTGGATACAGGAATTTTACTCCGTTCGATGTTCTCTTTTCTTGGGCTTATGTAAAAGCCATTGTTCTTTAGTCTTGGGTAGTGCCATAGCCTCTGTACCATGGTCTTCCACTGTCTAGGGTTAGTGTTCTCTTGCTTGAGGGTACACTCGGGCATACTACTCTATCTTATTTCTCTTCCTCTTGTTTTGTTAAAGTTTTCATAGGTTATATAGGAGATATTCATTTTAATGTTGTTACTGTTCTTGAAATATATTATGTTTCCTTGTTTCCTTTCCTCACTGAGCCATTTTCCCTGTTGGAGCCCCTGAGCTTATAGCATTCTGCTTTTCTAACTGGGGTTGTAGCTTAGCCCTAAATAATAATAATAATAAATATGTGAAAATGGCAGATCGTTCGACCCAGGTAAGGGGCATAGGTTAAACATCCTAATTACTATTGATACTTGTTACATTTCTGGTTCAGGCAAAGTACATTAGGTATATATAGAACATAAGCTAATTACAACTCAAACAACTATGGAGAGATTAATGATGGGAATAACACTAAGAGGCCTCAAAAAGCAACATGGATACCAGAGCAAACTAAAAGAGAGGATATTCTAACAATGTGTAAGGAAAAAATGGACAGATGATAGATAAGAAGTTAGGAATAACAGAATGGGTCCCTGGATATTACGAAAAGAAGCAGGGGAAGGAAGAGAAGACGATGGATTGACGAACTAAGACAATTTGCCCGTATAGACTGGCATAGAAAAACAATAAACAGTCAGGAATGGAATTCCATGTGTGAAGCCTTTGTTCTGCAGTGAACAAGTAACGGCTCATGATGATATATATCATCATCATCTCCTAGGTCTATTGACGCAAAGGGCCTCGGTTAGAATTCGCCAGTCGTCTCTATATTGAGCTTTTAACTCAATACTTCTCCAGTCATCATCTCATACTTCACGCTTCATAGTCCTCAGCCAAGTAGGCTTAGGCTTTTAAACTCTTCTAGTGCCTTGTGGAGCCCAGTTTTCAATTTGTTGAACTAATCTCTCTTGGGGGAGTGCGAAGAGCAACCTAAAAAATCTCCATTTACCACTCACTATGATCTCATCCACATATGGCACTCAAGTAATCTGATACTCACACACACACGCATACATATATATATATATATATATATATATATATATATATATATATATATATGTATATATATATATATATATATATATATATGTGTATATATATATATATATATATATATATATATATATATATATATATATATATATATATATATATATATATATATATATATATATATATATATATATATATATATATATGATAATTTTGTTACTAACTCAGGATTTTCATTTATTCAAATAAGCCACAATTACCTTTTAATATCCTATTCACTCTGACATGAGATCACAAGGCAGTACTAATACTAAAAAGAATCTCTCTATAGGGTCTGGGGCCCCGTGGAAGAGTTCTTTCAACATTAGAAGGTTTTTGAGGCTTATTTGAATATACAGTTTATGTATATATATATATATATATATATATATATATATATATATATATATATATATATATATATATATATATATATATATATATATATAACCCAAGCCATCGAAAATAACGTCTAAATATTTAGAGAAAATAACCTCACATACACACAGATTCAATCCTTCACAACCCCTCCCCCTTTCCTAACTACAACCTGCGAGTTCGACAATTTGTGGGAGAGTGTGGTTTCCGAGTGTATTTTCCAGGGTACACCCTCCCACACGGGTACTGTGATGAGCTGAGAGAAGGTTGTGACTCAAAGACAGGATGAAAGCAACTGAGTAACTTTATTACAGAACACTCTCCTTTATATACAAAAACTGAATGCAACAAGAAATTTCCTGTTCAAAACCGACACCGCATCGGTTAACAATTAACGATGAGAAAAACATACATGTTATTTCAGGTTATTTTTAGTGCGAGGGAGAGCACTGATACAAGCATAATATATACACGAAATGAAATGTCGTTACTAAGTACAATCGTGTGATATATATATATATATATATATATATATATATATATATATATATATATATATATATATATATATATATATATATATATATATATATATATATATATATATATATATATATATATATATATATATATATATATATATATATATATATATATATATATATATATATATATATATATATATATATATATATACATATATATATATAAATATATATATATATATATATATATATATATATATATATATATATAATATATATATATATATATATATATATATATATATATATATATATATATATATATATATATATATATATATATATATATATATATATATATATCAGACACTCTTTATTATAGGGAGATGCCATTTAACACGGGCTGGAAATAGGAGAAAAATCCATATGAATGTTGTCCACATAAATCCAAGAGTATACCGTTTTTAGGGAGTTTCTGGTTAACATTACAGTACATAAACCGCTAACATTGGCTGAGTTTCTAGTTCAAGTAAAACTAGTTATATGCTTCACTACCCTGAGATGAAGAGGGTTCTATTACGGAAATGTATAATGAGTTAACTAACAAAAACTATTCTTTGTACTAACATCATTGCCTGTTTTAGGAACCACCGATTATCCGTTCTAAAATTCTGTGCTTGAGTGTACCCTCAACCAAGAGATCTCTAACCCAAGCCAGTGGAACACCATGGTATAGAGGCAATTGCCCTACACAAGACTAGAGAACAATGGTTATATTTTGGAGTGTCCTTCTCCTTGAAGAGCTGCTTATCTTAGCTAGAGAGTCTCTTCTACCTTTATAGAGTGAAAAGTAGCCACTGAACAAGTACACCAGTCACTTGTTGAGATACCACCGTTAGAGAGTTATAGAGTCTTTTGACTGGCAAAACAGTACTACATTGGATCCTTCTCTCTGGTTAAGGTTCACTTTCCCTTTGCCTATATATACACACCGAATAGTCTGGTATATTCTGCACTTATTCTTCTCTGTCCTCATACTCCTCTGAGGACACTGAGATTACCAATCTATTTTTCTCAACCAACGGGTTAACTACTGCACTGAAATCGTTCAGTGGCTACTTTCC
Source organism: Palaemon carinicauda (assembly GCF_036898095.1). NCBI lineage: Eukaryota > Metazoa > Arthropoda > Malacostraca > Decapoda > Palaemonidae > Palaemon > Palaemon carinicauda. The sequence goes on from NW_027171100.1 coordinate 18,420, forward strand.
TCTTGGGAAGGGTAGAAGAGATTCTTTAGCTATGGTAAGCAACTCTTCTAGGAGGACACTCCAAAACCAAACCATTGATCTCTAGTCTTGGGTAGTGCCATAGTCTCTGTATCATAGTCTTCCACTGTCTCGTGTTAGTTCTCTTGCTCTATGGTACAATCTGGTACACTATTCTCTCTTTTTGGTCTTCCTCTTGTTTTGTTGAAGTTTTTATAGTTTGTATAGTAGATATTTATTTAAATGTTACTCTTCTTAAAGTATTCTATTCTTCCTTGTTTCCTTTCCTCACTGGGCCATTTTCCCTGTTGGAGCCCCTGAGCCTATAGCATCCTGCCTTTCCAACTAGGCTTGTAGCTTACCAAGTAATAATAACAATAATAATTCCGTTTCAGAGCCTGGATGAACATGAATACAGAGGCTGTTTACGAAGATGTCCAGCTGTCAGGCAATGTTTCCAGAGCACAACAGAACCACGAAATCGAAAACGTCCTCTATGGAGCAGTGATTCCGAGACAGGCATGAGGACAGGGGTAATGCAGGGTGAGCCTCTGCCTTCTTGGTGTTTTTCATGGATGCCATGAACACAGGAAGAAGGCCATAATCAATATGCAAGTCACGTCCTTTCAGTGGCACGAACAGAGAAAAAGAGTACAGATAATATGAATAATGTTCCTAACAAGAATCTAACTTAGAATCTAACTTACAAAAGAGAAATTTTCACTTTTTTTCCCCAAGTCTATTCCACCTGGCCAAAGATCATGATGATTTAGTTGGAAAGTGAAGCGTTGAAAAAAATTCCCTGCTGTTCTCTTGGAGGTAAATAGAATATAATAAATCTATTTGGTAATTTCATGTAATTGAAAAGATGTATTAAGGTTACACTGATTCAAAGAGATGATGACCGAGATCCGACTACTCAGATGTGGTAAAAAGTAGAAATATTGATGATTCACTGTAAAATCTCTGCCACAATCTCTTTCTGTATAAAATATCTTTACTTTTAGCCCAACAACATTTCCTTATGTTGAAAATGAGACCAGAGCTTAGAATAACTGGTCTTAATCTGAAAAGAAAACGGTATGTACGTGGTTTTTCTAAGTCTCAAAACCCTGTATGGTTTTCATTTCATTGTGGGCATCTTTATTTAATTATTTCTTTAACCTTACAAACTTTATTCTAATGTATGCATATTCAATTTCTGTATTCACATTTTCGTTACATAAAATTTAGGGTCCAGGGGGGGGGGGGCTGACTTAGTAAAGAGAACCTGCTCCCCCTTACCGAATAGTAATTCTAATTGTATACTTCCATTTTTTTTCTGACCCTGCTTTGGAGGGACCCCTCTCTTGGAGGCCAAGGGGGGCCTTTTCAGAAAGGTCCCCCACTCTTAGCTTCACCACTGAACAGACTTATACTTGCTTCATAATTTACTTGAGCTTCCAATTAATCTTCATTTATGCAATAATAAGGAGAGACAACCTTCTTTGAAGCCACATAGTGGATTTAATGAGACTTTAGCCTTCATATCTGTCAAATAAAAATGTTCTCAAAGACCTTGGAGTTTTCATGAGGATTAGGAAATGTCTTTGTGTAATTATAACTGATTTTAAATGAGTCTTTGAGGACAATAAAAATAAATAATATTCAAAATAGCATCATTATTATCACTTGAGAATTCCATATATATCCATGTGAATCTTTTAATTATTATTATTATTATTATTATTATTATTATTATTATTATTATTATTAACTATGATTATCATTATTATTATTATCATTATTATCATTATTATTATTATTATTATTATTATTATTATTATGCTAAGCTACAACCCTAGTTGGAAAAGCAAAACGCTATAAGTCTATGAACCCGAGGGCTTCAACAAGGAAAGTAGCCCAGTGAGGAAGGGAAATAAGGAAACTACAAGTAATTAACAACTAAGATAAAATAATTTAAGAAAAGCAACATCAACACAAATCTTTCACATATAAACTATAAAAACTTTAAAAAACCAAGAGGAAGAAAAATATGATAGAATAGTGTTCCCCAGTGTACCCTCAAGCAAGAGAACTCTACCCCAAGACAGTGAAAGACCATGGTCCAGAGACTATGGTACAATCCAAGACCAGAGAGCAATGGTTTGATTTTGGAGTGTCCTTCTCCTACAAGAGTAGCTTACCATAGCTAAAGAATCTCTTCTACCCTTACCAAGAGGAAAGTAGCCACCGACCAATTACAGTGCTGTAGTTAACCCCTTAAGAGAGAATGAATTGTTTGGTAATTTTAGTGTTGTCAGGTGTTGGAGGACAGAGGACACTATGTAAACAATAAGCCATACTACTCAGTGTAAGTGTAGGCAAAAGGAAAATGAGCCGTAACCAGAGAGAATGATCCAATGCAGTACTGTCTGGCCAGTCTCATTACCCAATAACTCTCTAGCGGTAGTATCTCAACGGATGGCTGGTGCCCTGGCTAACCTACTACCTGGCAAGAAATATATTCGGGTCGGACACTGAAACATGAATGAAATGCGCTTACTCCTTAAATCAAGTGTATAAGAGAATAATCGCTCTCTCTCTCTCTCTCTCTCTCTCTCTCTCTCTCTCTCTCTCTCTCTCTCTCTCTCTCTCTCTCTCTCTCTCAAAGGCCTTCGGATTAACAAAGAATTCCTCGGAAGAAATTATGACATAAAACGAAAATCAAATAACCAAAGAGAAGAAATAAGAAAAGAAAGGATCAACAGGATGCCAAGAAACGGCCCGGACAGAAAAGGCTTCTTAAACGTTGCCTGAATATGTTTCTTAAGCGATGAACTTTGATATATATATATATATATATATATATATATATATATATATATATATATATATATATATATATATATATATATATATATGTATATATATATATATATGTGTGTGTGTGTGTGTGTGTGTGTGTGTGTGTGTGTCACAAACGCTCGAGGTTTACAATTTTTTTCAAATAAGCCAAAAATACCATTTAATATCGAATTCGCTCTGACATGGGAACTTAGAGTCTTAGACGCACAAGGAAACTCCCTTTAATGATAACTAGCCCAGCCCGGCCAGGGACTCGAACCTTTGATCAATAGAAATAAGGATAAACATTAGCTTGTTTTGACCACCCGGCAATTGGATAAAAAAACAAATGAAGTTAACTAAACTTGAGTAAAACTGGACGATCGTTGCTGGAGGAAATATTGCTGACAGATAAGGATGACGAAGAGGCGCAGAGAGAGAGAGAGAGAGAGAGAGAGAGAGAGAGAGAGAGAGAGAGAGAGAGAGAGAGAGAGAGAGATATCCTTTTTTGAAATGTCAATTGTCGACTGCAAGACGTCATTTCGTTCACAAAGTAACAAACAGATTAGCGGTGAACGAAACCGGGAGTGGTTTAGTTCAAAAGCACTTGATAATGAATTATCTTTATATATTACAGTGAATTAGGTGTATTTGTCAATAAACCTTTTAATTGACTACTAACTAACACATATCAAGCCTACTGGAGTGTCCTTAGTTACATTTCCGTTGCTAAAACAAAGACGTTTATTCCGTTTAGAAATCCGGTAGGAAATGTGAACTATATTTACATTTTCTTCTTATCCTAAGACGTCATTAGTTCTTTACTAGTTCTTTACTAACCTACAGAGACGCAACAAGACAAAGCCTCTTCTTCAGCAGTGATTAAGTGAAAAGAAAAATCAAGTGAGAAACTTATTTCAGTGACGAGCCAAAGAGGAACCATAAATTCATTTCTCCAGAGGACTCAGAAGTGAGTTTGACCAGCTGGGATCAATTTCTTGACAGTTATTCTTCTTGTCCACCTGTTATCCATTATTCTCATTATATTGCTGAGGGCTGTATCCATATGTAAATTTTAAGTTTATATTAAAAAACCTTTTAAATATTGGCAAACTTTTCAGGTTCAAAGACACCCTCCCGGAGTTGATGCGGTCCTTCGTTGTTTACAAGTATACTTGTCCAAAATTTTATTTTGGACACTATATCGGATCTAACCGACGATTACTGAAGGTCCGCATCGATTCCCACAGGGGTGTCAGTCATCGAACTGGTTCCATATTAAAATCCCAAAAATTTTCCTCAATAAGAAATCACTCAAACTCATGTAAAACTCATATCCAATACAACCATTTCGAAATTCTTTCCCAGACATCGGATTGCCTTTCGCTCCTTCTCTTGGAATCTCTTTACATCAAGAAACTGTCTCCTTCCTTAAATAATCAAACCACCTCCACACCATTACATATGGCCTAACTGCCATTACCTATCATCCCTTGTTGATCTATTTTTTTTTATTTTTCATATATTTTTCATATAATTTTCATATATGTATATTTTTTTTTTTTTATTCTATT
>NW_027171104.1:12500-15000 GCF_036898095.1 Palaemon carinicauda
TGCACAGGGAACAAGAGACTAAAGAACGTCTTGCTGCTTCCATGTCTCTGCAGACTGGCTTAGAGACTATGGCAAGCATCCCGGACACCCCAGATATGTATATGGTCTTCGCCAAATCTCATTTGACGACAGTCACCAAGGACTTGTACAACTTTATCAAAGCCCGAAGGACTTGTAGAGAGTTCGTGTTTGCCTCAGCTGCAGTGAGACACGAACCAAGGAAGCTTATAGCCTCCAATATCTGGGGAAGAGACCTCTTCCCAAGCGAAGTGGTCAAAGAGGTCGTGGACAAAGCCGCTACGGAGAACAGGAATCTCCTCTCCAAGTGAGACTTGTCCTAAAAAAGAAAATCTTCCGCCGACGAGGGTCCCCAGCCGAAGAATAAATCAAAACGACCAAGAGTGCCCTCTCGGCCTAGAAAACAGCGACAGCTTCCCGTGGCCAAGGTGCCCAAGACGGTGACAAACCAACCACCACCTTCCAACTGGTGCCCCAAACGCTGGCGACCCAATCGCCGGTGTTCACCCCAGTCTTTGAAAGCCAATCGACGACTTTCAGGCCAAAGTCTCGAGGTTCCTTTCGAGGATTCTCTAGACGCCCCTTCAGAGGTAGGGGTAACAAAGGTGGACGTGGACAAGGAGGCAAGTCCTCCAACCAGCACTCCAAGTGAACCAGCACTCCAAGTGAGATGCTACCGGTAGGAGGGAGACTTCTCCTCTTCCGGGATTGTTGGACCTTCGATCCCTGGGCCTACAGCCTAATCAAGAACAGACTAGGGTGGAGTTGGAGCTCAACTCCACCAAACTTAACTCAATTCTTCCAGGGCTCAACCCCCATACTGGAAGAATATGTTCACGAATTCCTGAACAAAAGAGTATACGGAGGGCAAAGTCCATCAGATTTCAAGGAAGGCTGTTTTGTGTTCCGAAGAAGGATTCGGAAAACCTCAGAGTAATTCTGGACTTATCACCACTCAAGTTCATAGTGAACCACAAATTCAGAATGCTGACGCTTCAACACATAAGGACCCTTTTGCCCAAACGGGCATACACAGTCTCCATAGACATGACGGATGCGTACTGGCAAGTTCCAATCAACCGTCAAGTTTCCCCCTACCTAGGGTTCAAACTACAGAAAAGAAAGTACGTTTTCAGAGCCATGCCCTTCGGTCTAAACATAGCCCCAAGGGTATTCACCAAGCTTGCGAATGCAGTCATTCATCAACTACGCCTAAAGGGGATCCAGGTAGTAGCATACCTGGACGACTGGCTGGTGAGGGCAGCATCCGAGGAAGAGTGCAGGCAAGCCTCTAAGCAAGTGATCCAGTTCCTGGAACACTTAGGATTCAAGATCAACTTGGAAAAGTCTCATCTATCTCCAGCTCAAAAGTTCCAGTGGCTGGGCGTCCACTGGGATTTACAGTCACACTGCCTTTCCATTCCATCAAAGAAGAGGAAAGAGATAGCAGGATCTGTCAAGAGACTTCTTCAATCCGACAGGATATCAAGAAGGCAACAGGAGAGTGTTGGGGTCCCTTCAGTTTGCCTCAGTGACAGATCCAATATTGAAAGCACAATTAAAAGATGCATCAGGAGTTTGGAGAAACTACGCAACAAATGCTCAGAGAGATCTACAAAGACCGATTCCAAATCGTCTGTGATCACTACTCAAACCATGGTCGGAAGCCAAGAACCTGATGAGCAAGGCACCTCTGAAACCACCTCCACTGGCAGTCACCGTTCACACGGACGCCTCAAAAGAAGGGTGGGGAGGTCAATCTCATCATCGGAAAGTCCAGGGAACCTGGTCTCCCCTCTTCAAGACCTTCCACATCAATTTTCTGGAAGCCATGGCGGTTCTTCTCTCGGTGAAGAAACTGGAACTTCGCTGCTCAATCCACATCCGTCTGATTCTAGACAGCGAAGTTGTAATGAGATGCCTAAATCGACAAGGCTCGAGATCGCCTCACATAAATCAAGTGATACTAGCCATCCTCCGTCTAGCGAAGAAGAAGAGATGGCACTTGTCAGCAGTCCACCTTCAAGGGTTCTGCAATGTGACAGGGGACCCTCTATCCAGGGTCAACCTGATAGAGTCAGAATGGTCCCTAGACGCAAAATCATTTTCCTTTATATTACGCAAAGTCCCAGGACTGCAGATAGATCTCTTCGCAACAAGCGACAACAAGAAGCTACCCCGGTATGTAGCCCCGTAAGAGGATCCTCTAGCGGAAGGGACAGACGCATTGTCCTTAGATTGGAACAGGTGGTCCAAGATCTACCTGTTCCCTCCAACCAACCTTCTGCTGAAAGTCCTCGACAAAATGAGATCCTTTCGAGGGATAGCAGCAATAGTGGCCCACAAGTGGCCCAACAGTGTTTGGTTCCCTTTGATAACGGAACTACGCCTGAAGCCGATTCCGTTGCCGGACCCAGTTCTGAATCAGCAAGTGCAGAAATTGACTGTCTCAGCTTCATCAGAGAAAACCCAGAATCTTCAC
>NW_027171105.1:7500-12500 GCF_036898095.1 Palaemon carinicauda
TAAATTAAAGTTGCAGTTTGAGAATTGGATGCACAGGTTGGAGGATTTAGATAAACAGATTTTATCACTGAAATATGAACAGTGGAGTACAGAGGAGGAGGAAGCAAAGTCTGAGCAAGAGTTACAGATGTGTCATAATTATGAAGACAAGCTTTTAGAATGTTTATTGGCTGTTGATTCTTCGAATGGTAAGTCATCTGTGCCATCTACTAGTGATCAAAGTGCAGCTCGTAGTTTGCTCAAGAGTCCAGTTGCTCCCCTTCCTACGTATGGTAGCTCTGAGGATGAAGACTTGGATAGGTTTCTTTGTGAATTTGAAGACACTATTAGTAAATTTAACTATCCAGAGTATGACAAACTGCTTTTGTTGAAACAACAGATTACTGGTAGGGCACTCATTTTATTAAACTCTTTAGAGGCTGATAAGCGAGGTTATTCTTTTGCCAAGGACTTGTTAATTAAAGCTTTTGCATCGAGTGATACTCAGAAATTCAATATTCTGAAACAATTGTCGGAACTTAGGCTTAATGATAGTGCTGACCCGTATGATTTCATTTCCAGAGTTCGTTTAATTGTTGAAAGGGTACGAAAGCTACAGATTGATATTGACTCAGTGCTTCAATATTTCATTTGGGAAGGAATGAATATATCCTTTAGGAATCACTTTATCCAAATTACTAATAATCATAAACCAAAACTGAGTGATATTCTAGAAAATTATTTTGAAGCTACTGAGCGGTATTTGGCAAGCCAAAGGCAGGGAAAACCCAATCGCAAGAATGTGGCCCCAAAGGAAACTTATCAAATTTCTGCTGACAATGCCGCTTCTGCTATGGCCATTAATATAAAACCTGAAACAGGTAAGTCAAAAACCTTCAAGCCTTGCAGTATTTGTACTAAACTTGATGGCACTGAAGCAAATCATCCAATTTTTAAGTGTACAAAATATTGTTCACCCAGTTCTAAGCTTGATAAACTTGAAAACCTACGAGGCTGCATTAAGTGTTCAAATTTGAATCATGAGAGTAACGCTTGTAGGTATAGATTTCATAGTCGCTGTAAACACTGTGGAGATTGGCATTTTAATTTTTTGTGTCTGAAATTAGATGATAATGTTAAACAGGATGTTAAGTCTTTTCAGTCTAGCTCAAAAAGTGAAAAGAGTATGCCTAAAAAGGATGAAAAATCTCGTAAGCAAACCAATAGTAGTGTTGTTAATGTAACTGAAGCTTTTCAGGAAGACTCTGATGTAGAGTCCATTTTACCTACATTTACATGTAATATTGAGGGTAAACTGTTGATTAGAGGCCTTAAAGATAGTGGCTGTCAATCTAATTTTATTTCCAGTACAGTGGCTGAAAACCTGAACCTTAAGGTGATCAGGGATAATGTATCATTAACTTTGAATGGTATAAATTCTTCTCGGAAATATTTAACCAGGTTGGTAGAAGCCAATGTTGAAATTAATGGGGTTGTTAAAGTAGTTAAGGCTTTATGCATTCCAAGTATAAGTATTTCATTGGAGCTTCCTCAATTGGGTAAAGTTGTACAAGGATTCAAAGACAGAGGTTACATGTTAGCTGATAAGAACCTTTCATGTCATGATAACTTTATTGATAATGTCGACTTCATTCTAGGGTCAAAGTCATGCCACTGCTTACCTCAGAATGAGATTTTATTTGGGTTAAATAGAACTTCAGTTTATGCTGAAACCCAGGCAGGGATATTATTGCAGGGTAATACAGACCAACTCCTTCAAGATCTTCCTTATTTACCATATAAAGTTAGTAGTGGTAATATGGCTACAGTTCCAGAGTTCAATATTGATATGAATATTAACAGTTGTCTTTTATCTGACCTTACCATTGAAGAAAGTTTACTCCCTACAGAATTTTCCATATTGGACGAGAAGGGAAACCTTATAGAATCTCAGCTTGAAAAAGCATTAAACAATGTTTTGGAGGAGAATTGTTCCAGGTACACGAACATGAGTAACGGAGGCCCAGAAGCTGAAGATTCAGAGCTTAATAACAAGCTAGTAAAGTATGCCCTTGATAATATGGTAAGAGATGGTGATGGTAGGATTGTAGTCCCTCTTTTGTGGAATTTTAAGGTGGCTCATCTATTGGGTACAAATTATGAGTTGGCTTTAATGGTGTTAAAATCTAATTTGAAGAAACTTCAAAAAGACGAAAATAAATTATCCCTTATGGACAAAGTATTTAAAGACCAGTTAAAGAGTGGAATAATTCAGAGAATTGACAATCTTCCCCAGTTCCTAGAAGAACACCCAAGTCACAGTTTCCTTCCCCACATGGGTGTATTTAAATTGAACAGGGAAACTACTAAATGTAGAGTTGTGTACCTCTCTAATCTTTGCCAAAAGAGTAAGGGTGGGGGACTAACAATTAGTCACAACCAAGCCATTTTTCCAGGCCCTACTTTAAATCAAAAGATTGTAGCAGCATTATTGCATCTGAGGTTTGGATTTAATTTGCTGTGTTTCGATATTTGTCAGGCCTTTAATAATTTATCTTTAAACGACGTGGACAGTAACAGGTTACTTTGTTTATGGTTCCGTGATGTAGAAAAGAAAGACTATACTATTGTAGCTTTTAAGAATGTTAGGCTAAGTTTTGGATTAAGATGTAGTCCAGCACTGCTAATGTTAGCTTTGTATAAGATTTTGATCCTCGATATTGATGATGAAAGTAAGTCTCTGGTCGAACTCAAAAAACTGATATATCAGTTGAGTTATATGGACAACTGTGCCATTGCTTTTGATTCTTCTGCTGAACTTGAATGGGCCTATAAACAGGTTAAAGGTATTTTTGAACCCTACCATTTTAGGTTACAACAGTTCATAACAAATGATTCTAATTTGCAAGAAATCATAGATTCAGAGAATGAGGTTAAGACTGATAGGAACGTAAAGTTGCTTGGTTTAGTGTGGGATCGGGAAAAGGACTGTTTATCCACCAAGCCCATAAATCTTGACATTAAGGCCAATACCAAGAGGGAAGTTTTACGTACTATTGCGTCCCAGTATGATCTTTATAATTTTAATGGCCCTTTACTTAATAGAAGCAGGCTCTTCCTACACAGATTACAATGTGATCAACACTTGAGTTGGGATCAAGCACTGGATAAAGAACGTTCGAGAGAATGGCAAAATATTGCTAAGCAAGCAAATGCTGCTCCTGTCATCAAAGTTCCTAGGTTTGCGGGAAGCAGAGATGACACTTACAAGCTGATAGCTTATTCTGACAGTAGCAAATGTATATTTGGAGTAGTGATATACATACAGTGTATTTCCACAGGTAAGCTAAGTTTTGCTTTTGCAAAAAATCGTATGGTAGGAAAAAACCTTCAATCTAAAAGTATGCCTTCCCTTGAACTACAAAGTATTGCCTTAGCAGTGGAATGTCTCTTAGATTTATACAAAGAATTATCGGGTCCCTCTTGCATTAAACCTATTAAGATTCAGGAATTAAGGGTTTATTCAGATAGCCTTGTAGCTTTATCTTGGATATATTCGCACACTCACAATCTTGATAAACTGCAGAAATGTTCTGTGTTTGTGAAAAACAGGTTACACGAGATTAGTGAACTGTGCTTAAAACACCCAGTTATATTTTCGTTTGTATCTGGAGAAGAAAATCCCGGGGATTGTATTACACGTTGTCTCTCTTATAAATCACTCATGAAAACTAACTACCATACAGGTCCAGACCTTGTAAATGCTCCAAGAATGGAACATAGTAAGGATACTTTGGAGTTTGTGGTACCAGATCCCAAAATGGATATTCAGATACCAGTAAACAGTTTGGGTGCCTACATTAGTAGTAAGGATATAGAAATTGAACATTTTCAGATGACTTCAAGAGTTTCTAGCTTTCATAGATTAATTTTGATTTATCGCAATGTTTTATTGTTTGTCAATAAGCTGAAAATTAAGGTGATGGCTAGGGATCCTGACAAATTTAACCATTTAAAGGCTTTTCGCAGTGATCATAATTTTTTTGCAGAGGCTAGTAGATTGTTGCTGTCCAGGGACCAGGGATGTTATTTTGCTGAAGAACTTGAATATTTTAACTCTAGTGAACGTTTACTTAAGGACGTGCCAAGAATAGTTGGACAACTTAATATTTATATTGACAGAGAAGGACTGTTAAGAGTACGAAGTAAGCTGTCCAGACTTAAAGATGAAGGGAGGTATAGGTTTCCTATTTTGTTGTCTAAGGATAGTACTTTAACTACATTGATTATCAGAGATTATCATGAACGGTTTGCTCATGCAGGTGTGTATTCTGTCTTGTCAGAGATGCGTAAAATGTTTTGGATGTCTAAGTCTTATTCTACAGTTAAAAAGGTGTTGAAGTCTTGTGTTGTGTGTCGACGTTTTAATGAAAGGGCTATCAAGCTTAACCAGAACTCTTACAGAGATTTCAGAATTAATGCACCAGAAATTCCTTTCAGGTATATTTTTATGGATTATATGGGTCCATATTTTGTGCATATTAACAGTCAAAAGGTTAAAGTCTGGTTATTATGTATAACTTGTAATTGGAGTAGGGCAATTAATTTAAAACTTTGCTATGACTTGTCGGTAAAGGAGTTCTTAAGAGCCTTCCAGTTACATTGTTTTGAGTTTGGTTTGCCAGAGTTATGCATTTCTGACATGGGCACTCAACTAGTAGCTGGAGCCAACATCATCATGGACTTTCTAAGGGATCCCGAGGTCAAGCTGTATTTGGAGGAAAATGGAGTCAAACCGATTCAGTTTGAACATTTTTTCAAAGGCCAGAGCCAACTTGGATCGATGGTAGAGACTTGTGTTAAGATGACCAAGAAGCTCGTCTATGGTTCTATAAAAAATAATGTACTAAAGGTAAGGGACTTTGAATTTTTGATTGCCCAGACTGTACATTTAGTGAACAGAAGGCCTATTGCTTTCAAAGAGGCTTTGCGTGGGGAAAATTTAGACGCATCAGTTCCTC
>NW_027171106.1:10000-15000 GCF_036898095.1 Palaemon carinicauda
GCTGAGACGGGAAATAGTGTCGGTGAGAGCTTGTCAAGGCCCGAACTGCCTTCACTGGTCGACCATGTCCACTCATCACCTTCCCAATACTCACAGCAAAAAAAAACAATCGTTAAAACGATAGTCCACTAATACACAAAGGAGGAGGAGGAGGCGCAAAAACACTATTCAACAATCGGAGAGCCACTTACATTAACACTATAGTAAACAAACAACAAAAATACTTTAACTTAAAAAGAAAAACAAGGCTGATTTAAATAAAATAAAGAAATAATTTTACGTTAACCTAATACCTTCCTCCCCCAAAACAAAAAAAAATTATTCACATAGAATACATTTTTTTTCAAAATTAAATACTGTAAAAATGCTGAAATGAAAATTAATTAACAATGTTACGGAAATACAAAACCTGAAAAGAAGTTATAAATATAACAATGCATATGCCAAAAAGAAAAAAAAAAACACATAGCTTCACGAAGAAGACTTACCAAATCAGAAAATGGGACTCTTAAATTAAAGGTTAAACTATACCTCCAACGAGTACAAAATAATAGGAAAAAATTGATAGACCTTACTAAGGTTGAACATACAAAAACAACGTACTTAACCAAACCTACATATAAACTAAACTCTAAGATAAGGTCTCACTCATACGCACACCCATACTGGCCATTAGATTTTACTATGGAAAAATAGTTTTATACAAACCCCATGAAGACACGAGAAGGGCGAGGGAGGGACAAAAGCCAAGATTACATACGAGAAAGGGCATCAGGAATGCGGTTCTCCGATCCCTTAATATGTTTTATAACCAGAGTGAATTCCTGCAACTGCAAAGCCCATCTCAAAATTCTCTGATTGGACCCTTTCATCCTTTCTATGAACACTAGAGGATTGTGGTCAGTCCAAATCTCTATCGGGAAGGAGAAATTAGTCACATAGGGTTTAAAATGTAACAAAGTACGAACCAAGGCCAAGGCCTCCTTCTCGATAGTTGAATACCGCCTCTCTGCTGCCAATAGTTTACGGCTAAAGTAAGACACGGGAAGTACCTCTCCAGCCCCATTTCTCTGAAAGAGAACACCTCCAATGCCCACATCACTAGCATCCACCGCGATAATGAAAGGTTTCTGAAAATCAGGGGATATTAATATTGGGTTTGATATCAGCACCAGCTTGAGTTTAATGAAAGACTCCTCACATTGAGGAGACCACGCAAATTTCTGTCCTTTCTCCAATAACTTAGTAAGCGGCTGAGCAATGTCCGAGAAGTTTCGCACAAACCTTCTATAATAACCCGTCATTCCAAGGACTCTCCGAACTTCTCTGACATTACTCGGCCTCTTCAAATTTAAAATGGCATCGAGATTGGCTTGTTTAGGGGCTACCTGACCCAAACCAACCTCATGACCCAAATAGCACACTTTGGCTTTACCAAATTCACACTTACCCAAGTTCACAACAAGACCGGCATCCCTCAAAGCTTCAAACACTTTTCTCAATCTTACTATATGAGTTTGCCAATCATTGCTGTGAACAACTAAATCATCAATATAAATCTCAGTGCCTTTCAACCCACAAATGACTCTGTTCATAAGCCTCTGAAAGGTGCATGCAGCATTTTTCATCCCAAAGGGCATCACTTTACATTCGTAAAGCCCAAAGGGAGTTACAAATGCGGAAATTTCCCGGGCTCGATCAGACAGGGGCACTTGCCAATACCCTTTCAGCAAATCCAACTTGGTTATGAATTTTGCAGACCCTATCTGATCGAGACAGTCGTCAATGCGAGGCAAAGGAAAAGAGTCATTTTTGGTACTGGCATTAACTTTACGGTAATCCACACACATTCTGTACTTTCCATCAGACTTTTTAACTAAAACTATCGGAGAGCTCCAAGGACTTATCGAAGGTTGGATGAGGTCGTGTTTCAGCATATACTTTATTTCCTCCTCGACTATGTCCCTTTTCGCTGGATTTAGTCGATAAGGACTCTGCTTTACGGGAGAAGCACTGCCCACATCCACATCATGCTGAAGCAACCTCGTCCTACCTGGCGAACTAAGAAATATTTCTGGAAAAGAACAGATTAAATTAATAATGTCCCTTTTCTGGGTAACTTCCAGATGGTCCAGCTCTCTTTTCAAAACCTCTAGATTTTGGACGTTATTAAAGAGAGCATCAGAAGATACCTGACCAACCAAGTCCTCAAAGTTATCCTCTGGAGACTCTACTTCTACAGACACAGGTTCACACACTATAGCTAAAGGATCCCTACCACCTGAAATATAAGATTTTAATCTATTAATATGAAAGACCCGGCACTTTCGTTTGGTCCCGGGGGCTTCAATTTCATAATTCACTTCAGACAATTTTCTCAAAACCTTCCAGGGCCCCTTATACCTTGGCTCAAGGAAATTATCTGAGTCTGTACTCAACACCAATACCAATTCCCCAGGCTCAAACGATCGCACCTTGGTTTTCTTATCAAAATTTGATTTCATGATTACTTGGGAGGAAGCCAAATTTTCTCTTGCAAATTTCCACGCAATGGCTAACTTTTTCCGTAAATTCTCTACAAATTTCATCACATTAAGTTCCTTTTTCTGCCCAGATGATAACAATTCATGAAAAATTTCCAACGGACCACGTACTTTGTGCCCATAGATCAGCTCAAAGGGAGCTAACCCTGTAGATGCATTTGGATGGTTCCTTATGGCAAAGAGAGCAAAGGGAAGTCCCTTCTCCCAATCCTCTCCTTGTTCATAGCAGTATTTTTTTAAAACTGATTTAAGTGTCTGGTGGAATCTTTCCACCACACCCTGACTCTCGGGATGGTAAGGTACGCTGGTAGTGCACTGAATGGCCAGTTCAGCACACTTACCCCTAAATACCTTACTCGTAAAATTCGTCCCACAGTCGGTCTGAATTTTACGAGGAAGTCCGTATCGGGAGAAAAATTCAACAAGCTTCTCAAATACTGCATTGGAAGTTATCTTTTTCATTGGGAATGCTTCAGGAAATCTAGAAGCTCGGTCCATGATGGTCAGGAGATGAGTAAACCCAGTCTTTGTTCTGGGCAAAGGCCCCACCACATCTATAACCAATTCCACAAAAGGTTCCCCAATTGCAGGAATGGGATTTAGAGGTGCTTTAGGGATCACTTGATTGGGCTTTCCCATCACCTGACAAACCTCGCAATTACTAACAAATTGTTTTACTGATGATTTCAATCCTGGCCACCAAAAACATTTTGCTAATCTTTTGAACGTCTTAAATACTCCAAAGTGACCAGAAAAAGAATCATCATGTGACAACTTCAAAACAGACTCCCTAAATTGTGAGGGAACCACAATTTGTTCCACTCGAGAAGTTTTGTTCAGATCATGTGTAGATGGACGACTAATTCGATATAACAAACCTTTCATTACACAAAACCTCGGTTTAGTTAAATCGGCTGTGTCACCCAACTCAAAATCAAACTCTTGTTTCTGAGCCTCAATAAACGTTAAACGGTCCCAATCAAGTTGCAAGATATTACTAGTACTACTAGGACTACCTACTGGCCCGGGCCTTTCTAACTCTACTTCTAAACTACTTAAATCTAAGTCATCATCATTTATCAAATCAGCTGCCTTAGCGGAGGCCCGAGTCACCACCGTCACAGGACAAGCATTCACAGTCACAATAGGGAATAATTCCAGACCCCTATGGTCTACCATGTCATTTCCTAAAATACCATCTATATTTGGAATAGGGAGTTTCTCCACCACAGCCAACTCTGTTACCTCATTATACCCAGGGAATGATAATTCAACTTCCACCAATGGAGCTGAAACCACAGTATTCGGGAAACCTCCCAGAATCACGTAATTCCCTGAATATTCAACTAAACCATTTAAAGATTCCCTTAATACTAAAGAACGAGCTGACCCTGTGTCTCGCAAAAATTTTACCTTTAGAATTCCTGAATTCGTAACCAGTCTACCAGGCCATATATATTTATCATAGAGTCATGAAGGTCTATTACCAGTTGGTTTTACATTGCTGTCATCACCACTATTTACATTGCTACCTTCCGTTACCGGTGGATTCTCAACCTTGGGGGTGTTAGGAATAATCTTATTTGTTATTACAGATATAGGATTGCCAATATTGTTATTATTTCTCTCCAGATACCTCCTCCTGGCATTACACTGAGCTTGATAATGTCCAGGCTTATTGCACCAAAAACAGGTCCCATTACCTTTGCTCACATTACCAGACACTACCCTGTTTTTGGAGAAGAATCTAGAGGGCTCTCCATTTGAAATATTTCCCTGAGTCTTTTCATTCTTATAATAGGTTGGAACACCTGAATGCTTTACCCTGTTGTTAGCTACATTATTAGATTTATTATTACCATCATTTGGCTTGGCAGACTGGAAATCTAGACCCTGAGACCCAAAATTGCCGGACCCTGCTCGATGGGTTAAAATAAATTCATCGGCAATCTGAGCCGCTTTACTTAGGTTAGCTGCTTTCACCTCTTCCAAGTATATCCTCAGTTCTTTACTACAATATTTCTTAAATTCTTCCAATAACATTAATTCCCTCAAGGAGGAGAAAGAGACTACCTGACGACTCTTCAGCCAATTATCAAATTGCTCCTCCTTGAGCCTAGCAAACTCAACATATGAAATGGAAGCATGCTTGCTAAAATTTCTAAATTTTAGACGATAGGCCTCAGGGACAAGATCATAAGCCTTGAGGACCAACGCCTTTACTTTACCATAATCACGGGCTACGCCCTCCTCCAAAGAATTATAAACCCTGATTGCCTTGCCCACCAGCCTACACTGAATTAAGACTGTCCACATCTCGGCGGGCCAAGACAACCTGGTAGCTACTCGTTCAAATGCTTTAAAAAATTCCGGCACATCTTTTTCGTCAAATACAGGGACTAACTTCAAAGCGGCCCCTATATTAAATTTATCGACATATGGACCACAAGGAGTACT
>NW_027171107.1:12500-17500 GCF_036898095.1 Palaemon carinicauda
CCATCCAGGAACTGAACACGACCTGCCTCTCTCGAGAGGGCTACGATCTCACTAACCCTGGCCCCGGACGCGAGTGCAAATAGGAAAATAACTTTTTGCGTCAAATCCTTTAACGCACATTCTTCATTGCTCAACAAGGAGGCGAAATGAAGAACTTTGTCTAAAGACCATGAGATGGGCTTTGGAGGTGCTGAAGGTCTGAGCCTAGCGCAGGCTTTCGGAACTTTATTAAAGATCTCGTTACCTAGGTCGATCTGGAAGGCAAATAAAATGGGTCTCATCAAAGCCGATTTACACACTGAAATCGTGTTAGCTGCCAATCCTTGGCCATGGAGGTGGATGAAGAAAGATAAGCAGAAATCTGTTGAGATCTCCTGCGGATTCTTTGCCTTTACAAAGGCCACCCATTTTCTCCAAGATGACTCATATTGCCTTCTAGTCGATTTGCACTTGTATTCCTCTAGGAAGTCTATGCTGGCTTTCGAAATCCCGAAGCGCTTTCTCACCGCTAGGGCGAGAAAATCATGAGCTGCAGGGTCTGGGTTTTCTGTAATGAAGCGCAGACAGTCGACTTCTGGACTCGCTGGGTCAGAACTGGATGTGGTAGCGGCACGAACTTCATCTGTAGTTCCAACGCCAAGGGGAACCACATGCTGTTCGCCCACTTGTGGGCCACTATTGCCGCTACCCCCCTTGAAGGATCTCAGTTTGTTGAGGACCCTCAACAGAAGGTTGTGAGGAGGGAACAGATAAATCCTGGACCATCTGTTCCAGTCGAGGGACATTGCGTCCACTGCTTCCGCTAAGGGGTCCTCGTACGGGGACACGTACAGGGGCAACTTCTTGTTGTCTTTCGTCGCAAAGAGGTCTATTTGCAGTTCTGGGACTTGATTCAGAATGAAGGAAAATGATCCTGCGTCTAAGGACCATTCCGACTCTATCGGTGTGAACCTGGATAGAGCGTCCGCTGTCACATTGCGGACTCCTTGAAGGTGAACTGCCGACAGGTACCACTTCTTCTTTTCCGCCAATCGGAAAATGGCTAACATCACTTGGTTGAGAGGTGGTGACCTCGACCCTTGTCGATTCAAGCATCTCACAACCACCTCGCTGTCTGTCACCAATCTTATGTGGATCGAGTGACGCGGGGAGACTTTCTTTAAGGTAAGGAGCACTGCCATAGCTTCTAGAAAGTTTATATGAAAGGTCCTGAATAGCTTGGACCAAGTCCCCTGGACTTTTTTCCGATGAGAGTGACCTCCCCATCCCTCCTTTGAGGCGTCTGAGTGAATCGTCAACGACGGGGGAGGTGGCTGAAGAAGAACAGACTTCTTTAGATGTCTGGCTTGGGATCAAGGTCTGAGAAGAGTACGTAGCCGAGGCGGCACTGGTCTTCTCAGGTCTCTTCGCGCGTTTGATGCATACCTTCTCCAAACTCCGGTTGCATCCTTTAGCTGTGCTCTTAGCACTGGGTCTGTCACTGAAGCAAACTGGAGAGAGCCTAGTACCCTCTCCTGTTCGCGTCTTGATATCCTTTCGGAATCTAGAAGTCTCTTGACAGATCCCGCTATCTCCTTCCTTTTCTTCATTGGGATGGAGAAACTGTGTGACAAAAGGTCCCAGTGGATTCCCAGCCACTGGAACTTTTGGGATGGAGAAAGTCGAGACTTTTTCTTGTTGATCTTGAAGCCTAGGTACTCTAGGAACTGGATCACCTGACTGGAAGCTTGCAAGCATTCGGTCTCGGATGCTGCCCACACCAGCCAGTCGTCCAGGTAGGCTACTACCTGAATTCCCTTTAGGCGTAATTGTTTGAGAGCTGCGCTCGCAAGCTTCGTGAAAATCCTTGGGGCTATGTTTAGCCCGAATGGCATGGCTCTGAAGGCGTACAGTTTCCGTTGTAGCCTGAACCCTAGGTAGGGGGAGAGTCGACGGCTGATTGGAATGTGCCAATAGGCGTCTGACAAGTCTATAGAGACTGAGTATGCCCTCTTGGGCAGTAAGGTCCTTATGTGTTGCAGTGTTAGCATCTTGAATTTGCAATTCACTATGAACTTGTTGAGTGGTGACAAGTCCAGAATGACTCTGAGCTTTTCCGAGTCTTTCTTGGGAACACAAAACAGCCTCCCTTGGAATTTGATGGACTTCACCTTTCGGATCACATTTTTCTCCAACAGTTCTTGAACGTACTCCTCCAAAATGGGGGTGGAGTGTTGGAAAAACCGAAGGCATGGGGGTGGAGTGCTGTACCAGCTCCAACCCAGTCCATTCTTGAGTAGGCTTTGGGCCCAGGGATCGAAGGTCCAGCGATCCCAAAATTTCATTAGTCTCCCTCCTACCGGTATCATTTCACTTGGACTGCCGTCCTGAGGTCTTGCCTCCCTGACCACGACCACCTCTGAATCCCCTTCCCCTTGAGGGGCGCCTAGACGAGCCTCTGGCTGCTCCTCTAGGTTTTGCACGAAAGGAAGAAGACTGTCCTTCGAACGTTGGGGCGAATGTGGTTGACTGACCTGGCACCGCCTGGGGTACCCACTGAAAGGCAGTCGGGGTTTGTGCCACCATCTGGGGCACTGGAGGCAAAGGCAATTGCAGTTGCTGTTGCTGTCTATAAGGCTTGGCTGGCCGAGATGGTAGCCTAGTCTTCATATTCTTCCTCTTTGGTTGAGGACCCTCATCCGGGGAAGATTTTCTTTTGATAGCCAGGCCCCACTTCTGGAGAAGATTTCTATTCTCCACGGCGGCCTTATCAACAACCTCTTTGACCACATCGGTAGGGAAAAGGTCTTTTCCCCAAATGTTGGAGGAGATTAACTTCCTTGGCTCGTGTCTCACCGAAGCCCCGGTGAACACGAACTCCCTGCAAGCTCTCCTTGCCTTGACGAAGCTATAAAGGTCCTTCGTCACTGTGGCTAAGTGAGACTTAGCCACTACCATGAACATTTCATGGACCTTGGGGTCACTTGCCATCGTCTCGAGAGTAGTCTGATGAGACATTGAGGCAGCCAGTCTTTCTTTTGTCTCGAACTCTCTTCGTAAAAGAGATTCGGACAGCTTGGGGAGGTCCTCGCCGAATTGCCGTCCGGCAATATCAGCCTCCAACTTTCCCACTGAGAATGTCAGATGGACATCCTTCCAGTCTTTGTGGTCCATAGGTAGAGCCAGCGACAAGGGTTTACACTCCTCCAGGGAGGGGCAAGGCTTGCCGGCCTCGACTGCCTTTAGGACAGCCGCAAACCCTTTCTGTAAAAAGGGGAAGGCTCTATCAGGAGAGGACACAAACGAAGGGAGCTTCTTGCTCAATGCAGCTACCTTCGAATTCGAGAAGCCCCTCTCTTTCATCGAGGATGAAAGTAGGGCTTGAGCCTTAGCGTGGTCCATAACAATGACCTCCTTCGGCTCTGTCTCCTCCCTTGAAGCTGGTTCTTTTCTCAGCCGGACATAGCAGTCCGGATATGATGCCTTGCTGGGCCAGAATTCTACCTCCTCTAGGGGAACTGAACCCAGCTTATCCGAAATGACGATCTTTCCAGTCGTCATCGGCATGTGCTCAGCATACCTCCATGGGTTAGCATCTGAGCATATGGGAAGGTCTTTCACACTGAGCCTTTTCCGGGGCCCATGTGATTCTGCCAGGGACTGCATACGCAGTTCCATTGCAGCCGCCTTCTCCTGATTCTCCTTCTGCATTTGTTGGATCATTCCAACAATCGAAGAGAGGGCCTGTCCCAGTTCTACTGGGAGGCCAGCCGATGTTGAGGGGATAGGCTCCGGCATCTGAACCGGAGTAGCCGACACCTCGTCGACCTCATCCTCTACGACATCCGGGGTTTGAACTTGATCCTGACCTTCTGCCAGGAGGTCTTCTTCCAAACGATCGTCCAGGTCAGACATCCTGTCACACAACTGGATGTCTTGCATCGCATCTGCGACTTCCTCGTCCACCTGGACTTGATCTTGAAGGATCTCCTCTTGAGGCTGGGGAATCACTGCCTCAGCTGATGCCTGGGGAAAAAGATACGCCCTCATCTTCTCACTTGGAAGATAAGGGCCAGAGGTGTTCTTCTTGAAGCCCCTTACCCAAGTACGAAGCTTTTCCCTAGCTATATCCCTTGATTCCGCCGTTCTAGGGGAATCAAAAGCCTCAGTAATCAGGTTAGTGCATACAGTACATACCTGAGGGTCCCAATACTGGAGATCATCCTTGGAGACAGCGCATGCTGCGTGTCTCCTACAACACTCATGTCCGCAGAGGTTCTTGCTGCGGACATTGCAGAAAACATTTCCGCACTTCGGAGGGTCCTCCTGTAAAGAGAAGAAATTTCCATGAGTATCAAGTGAACTATGTATCACTGGATATGCATAGTATAGCATAACAATTCATAAATGAAAGACACACACTTGTGTTTCCCTCACAACCCATTGTTGCAGCCTTCCAGATAATAAAATAAAAAATGGTTTATCTCTACTAGAGTAACCAATGCAAGGTTTCCATAGGAAACAGGTGGAGCTCACACCTAGGCAATGATTTTAAAAATCCTGGATAATAGACGGGGAAGAACTCTGCTTCCTGTCTGAGGGCAACAGCAAAGGGCTGTGTAAGAAAACACAATAGTGTTAGAAGATACAGTGCTGTACCTAAACTTTTACTATAGTTTTCTTCTTACTGTATATGCTATACAGAAGAATACTAGTACAGTATAGGAGGATGTGTGCCGGCCTGCCTTTGCCGGCCGGCACACACCACAATTAGCTTTAAAGTATACTACTTAACAGCTATAGGGCGGCAGCCCTCTGGTTCAAATGCCTGTGCCGGCGGCAGCAGCTGCCGGCCAGCAACAGCCAGTGTTGGCCGGCAATGATTGCCGGCCAGCAACTACACAAGGTAGTACCCAGCTGCCGGCCACACTCTTGGTGACCGGCAGACAAGGACTGACATAAGCCGGCCGGCAAAGGTACAAGACCGATGCCAGCCGGCAGCAAAAGAACCAGAAGACTAC
>NW_027171108.1:15000-22790 GCF_036898095.1 Palaemon carinicauda
ACCGAATTTCAAGAGAAAAGTCGATTCGGGCCGAAAAAAAGGCAAGGAGTTAACCTTGGTGTTTTGCCTATTTTTTCGAAATATTTTTTTCCTTGCAATGTTGCTAAATTGCAGTAAAATAGGGATTTATTGCAATTTCTTATGTTCTTTGTTCTTTTGCAATAGATTTCGCACAATATGACCGAATTTCAAGAGAAAAGTCGATTCGGGCCGAAAATACGGCAAGGGGTTAATCTTGGTGTTTTGCCTATTTTTTCGAAATATTTTTTTTCCTTGCAATGTTGCTAAATTGCAGTAAAATAGGGATTTATTGCAATTTCTTATGTTCTTTGTTCTTTTGCAATGGATTTCGCACAATATGACCGAATTTCAAGAGAAAAGTCGATTCGGGCCGAAAATACGGCAAGGGGTTAACCTTGGTGTTTTGCCTATTTTTTCGAAATATTTTTTTTCCTTGCAATGTTGCTAAATTGCAGTAAAATAGGGATTTATTGCAATTTCTTATGTTCTTTGTTCCTTTGCAATGGATTTCGCACAATATGACCGAATTTCAAGAGAAAAGTCGATTCGGGCCGAAAAAAAGGCAAGGGGTTAACCTTGGTGTTTTGCCTATTTTTTCGAAATATTTTTTTCCTTGCAATGTTGCTAAATTGCAGTAAAATAGGGATTTATTGCAATTTCTTGTGTTCTTTGTTCTTTTGCAATGGATTTCGCACAATATGACCGAATTTCAAGAGAAGAGTCGATTCGGGCCGAAAATACGGCAAGGGGTTAACCTTGGTGTTTTGCCTATTTTTTCGAAATATTTTTTTTCCTTGCAATGTTGCTAAATTGCAGTAAAATAGGGATTTATTGCAAATTCTTATGTTCTTTGTTCCTTTGCAATGGATTTCGCACAATATGACCGAATTTCAAGAGAAAAGTCGATTCGGGCCGAAAAAAAGGCAAGGGGTTAACCTTGGTGTTTTGCCTATTTTTTCGAAATATTTTTTTCCTTGCAATGTTGCTAAATTGCAGTAAAATAGGGATTTATTGCAATTTCTTGTGTTCTTTGTTCTTTTGCAATGGATTTCGCACAATATGACCGAATTTCAAGAGAAAAGTCGATTCGGGCCGAAAATACGGCAAGGGGTTAACCTTGGTGTTTTGCCTATTTTTTCGAAATATTTTTTTTCCTTGCAATGTTGCTAAATTGCAGTAAAATAGGGATTTATTGCAATTTCTTATGTTCTTTGTTCCTTTGCAATGGATTTCGCACAATATGACCGAATTTCAAGAGAAAAGTCGATTCGGGCCGAAAAAAAGGCAAGGGGTTAACCTTGGGGTTTTGCCTATTTTTTCGAAATATTTTTTTTCCTTGCAATGTTGCTAAATTGCAGTAAAATAGGGATTTATTGCAATTTCATGTGTTCTTTGTTCTTTTGCAATGGATTTCGCACAATATGACCGAATTTCAAGAGAAAAGTCGATTCGGGCCGAAAATACGGCAAGGGGTTAACCTTGGTGTTTTGCCTATTTTTTCGAAATATTTTTTTTCCTTGCAATGTTGCTAAATTGCAGTAAAATAGGGATTTATTGCAATTTCTTATGTTCTTTGTTCCTTTGCAATGGATTTCGCACAATATGACCGAATTTCAAGAGAAAAGTCGATTCGGGCCGAAAAAAAGGCAAGGGGTTAACCTTGGTGTTTTGCCTATTTTTTCGAAATATTTTTTTCCTTGCAATGTTGCTAAATTGCAGTAAAATAGGGATTTATTGCAATTTCTTGTGTTCTTTGTTCTTTTGCAATGGATTTCGCACAATATGACCGAATTTCAAGAGAAAAGTCGATTCGGGCCGAAAATACGGCAAGGGGTTAACCTTGGTGTTTTGCGTATTTTTTCGAAATATTTTTTTTCCATGCAATGTTGCTAAATTGCAGTAAAATAGGGATTTATTGCAATTTCTTATGTTCTTTGTTCCTTTGCAATGGATTTCGCACAATATGACCGAATTTCAAGAGAAAAGTCGATTCGGGCCGAAAAAAAGGCAAGGGGTTAACCTTGGTGTTTTGCCTATTTTTTCGCAATATTTTTTTCCTTGCAATGTTGCTAAATTGCAGTAAAATAGGGATTTATTGCAATTTCTTGTGTTCTTTGTTCTTTTGCAATGGATTTCGCACAATATGACCGAATTTCCAGAGAAAAGTCGATTCGGGCCGAAAATACGGCAAGGGGTTAACCTTGGTGTTTTGCCTATTTTTTCGAAATATTTTTTTCCTTGCAATGTTGCTAAATTGCAGTAAAATAGGGATTTATTGCAATTTCTTATGTTCTTTGTTCCTTTGCAATGGATTTCGCACAATATGACCGAATTTCAAGAGAAAAGTCGATTCGGGCCGAAAAAAGGCAAGGGGTTAACCTTGGTGTTTTGCCTATTTTTTCGAAATATTTTTTCCTTGCAATGTTGCTAAATTGCAGTAAAATAGGGATTTATTGCAATTTCTTGTGTTCTTTGTTCTTTTGCAATGGATTTCGCACAATATGACCGAATTTCAAGAGAAAAGTCGATTCGGGCCGAAAATACGGCAAGGGGTTAACCTTGGTGTTTTGCCTATTTTTTCGAAATATTTTTTTTCCTTGCAATGTTGCTAAATTGCAGTAAAATAGGGATTTATTGCAATTTCTTATGTTCTTTGTTCCTTTGCAATGGATTTCGCACAATATGACCGAATTTCAAGAGAAAAGTCGATTCGGGCCGAAAAAAAGGCAAGGGGTTAACCTTGGTGTTTTGCCTATTTTTTCGAAATATTTTTTTTCTTTGCAATGTTGCTAAATTGCAGTAAAATAGGGATTTATTGCAATTTCTTATGTTCTTTGTTCCTTTGCAATGGATTTCTCACAATATGACCGAATTTCAAGAGAAAAGTCGATTCGGGCCGAAAAAAAGGCAAGGGGTTAACCTTGGTGTTTTGCCTATTTTTTCGAAATATTTTTTTCCTTGCAATGTTGCTAAATTGCAGTAAAATAGGGATTTATTGCAATTTCTTGTGTTCTTTGTTCTTTTGCAATGGATTTCGCACAATATGACCGAATTTCAAGAGAAAAGTCGATTCGGGCCGAAAATACGACAAGGAGTTAACCTTGGTGTTTTGCCTATTTTTTCGAAATATTTTTTTTCCTTGCAATGTTGCTAAATTGCAGTAAAATAGGGATTTATTGCAATTTCTTATGTTCTTTGTTCCTTTGCAATGGATTTCGCACAATATGACCGAATTTCAAGAGAAAAGTCGATTCGGGCTTAACCTTGGTGTTTTGCCTATTTTTTCGAAATATTTTTTTCCTTGCAATGTTGCTAAATTGCAGTAAAATAGGGATTTATTGCAATTTCTTGTGTTCTTTGTTCTTTTGCAATGGATTTCGCACAATATGACCGAATTTCAAGAGAAAAGTCGATTCGGGCCGAAAATACGGCAAGGTGTTTTGCCTATTTTTTCGAAATATTTTTTTTCCTTGCAATGTTGCTAAATTGCAGTAAAATAGGGATTTATTGCAATTTCTTGTGTTCTTTGTTCCTTTGCAATGGATTTCGCACAATATGACCGAATTTCAAGAGAAAAGTCGATTCGGGCCGAAAAAAAGGCAAGGAGTTAACCTTGGTGTTTTGCCTATTTTTTCGAAATATTTTTTTCCTTGCAATGTTGCTAAATTGCAGTAAAATAGGGATTTATTGCAATTTCTTATGTTCTTTGTTCTTTTGCAATAGATTTCGCACAATATGACCGAATTTCAAGAGAAAAGTCGATTCGGGCCGAAAATACGGCAAGGGGTTAACCTTGGTGTTTTGCCTATTTTTTCGAAATATTTTTTTCCTTGCAATGTTGCTAAATTGCAGTAAAATAGGGATTTATTGCAATTTCTTATGTTCTTTGTTCTTTTGCAATGGATTTCGCACAATATGACCGAATTTCAAGAGAAAAGTCGATTCGGGCCGAAAATACGGCAAGGGGTTAACCTTGGTGTTTTGCCTATTTTTTCGAAATATTTTTTTTCCTTGCAATGTTGCTAAATTGCAGTAAAATAGGGATTTATTGCAATTTCTTATGTTCTTTGTTCCTTTGCAATGGATTTCGCACAATATGACCGAATTTCAAGAGAAAAGTCGATTCGGGCCGAAAAAAAGGCAAGGGGTTAACCTTGGTGTTTTGCCTATTTTTTCGAAATATTTTTTTCCTTGCAATGTTGCTAAATTGCAGTAAAATAGGGATTTATTGCAATTTCTTGTGTTCTTTGTTCTTTTGCAATGGATTTCGCACAATATGACCGAATTTCAAGAGAAGAGTCGATTCGGGCCGAAAATACGGCAAGGGGTTAACCTTGGTGTTTTGCCTATTTTTTCGAAATATTTTTTTTCCTTGCAATGTTGCTAAATTGCAGTAAAATAGGGATTTATTGCAAATTCTTATGTTCTTTGTTCCTTTGCAATGGATTTCGCACAATATGACCGAATTTCAAGAGAAAAGTCGATTCGGGCCGAAAAAAAGGCAAGGGGTTAACCTTGGTGTTTTGCCTATTTTTTCGAAATATTTTTTTCCTTGCAATGTTGCTAAATTGCAGTAAAATAGGGATTTATTGCAATTTCTTGTGTTCTTTGTTCTTTTGCAATGGATTTCGCACAATATGACCGAATTTCAAGAGAAAAGTCGATTCGGGCCGAAAATACGGCAAGGGGTTAACCTTGGTGTTTTGCCTATTTTTTCGAAATATTTTTTTTCCTTGCAATGTTGCTAAATTGCAGTAAAATAGGGATTTATTGCAATTTCTTATGTTCTTTGTTCCTTTGCAATGGATTTCGCACAATATGACCGAATTTCAAGAGAAAAGTCGATTCGGGCCGAAAAAAAGGCAAGGGGTTAACCTTGGGGTTTTGCCTATTTTTTCGAAATATTTTTTTTCCTTGCAATGTTGCTAAATTGCAGTAAAATAGGGATTTATTGCAATTTCATGTGTTCTTTGTTCTTTTGCAATGGATTTCGCACAATATGACCGAATTTCAAGAGAAAAGTCGATTCGGGCCGAAAATACGGCAAGGGGTTAACCTTGGTGTTTTGCCTATTTTTTCGAAATATTTTTTTTCCTTGCAATGTTGCTAAATTGCAGTAAAATAGGGATTTATTGCAATTTCTTATGTTCTTTGTTCCTTTGCAATGGATTTCGCACAATATGACCGAATTTCAAGAGAAAAGTCGATTCGGGCCGAAAAAAAGGCAAGGGGTTAACCTTGGTGTTTTGCCTATTTTTTCGAAATATTTTTTTCCTTGCAATGTTGCTAAATTGCAGTAAAATAGGGATTTATTGCAATTTCTTGTGTTCTTTGTTCTTTTGCAATGGATTTCGCACATATGACCGAATTTCAAGAGAAAAGTCGATTCGGGCCGAAAATGCGGCAAGGGGTTAACCTTGGTGTTTTGCCTATTTTTTCGAAATATTTTTTTTCCTTGCAATGTTGCTAAATTGCAGTAAAATAAGGATTTATTGCAATTTCTTATGTTCTTTGTTCCTTTGCAATGGATTTCGCACAGTATGACTGAATTTATAGAGAAAAGTCGATTCGGGCCGAAAAAAAGGCAAGGGGTTAACCTTGGTGTTTTGCCTATTTTTTCGAAATATTTTTTTCCTTGCAATGTTGCTAAATTGCAGTAAAATAGGGAATTATTGCAATTTCTTGTGTTCTTTGTTCTTTTGCAATGGATTTCGCACAATATGATCGAATTTCAAGAGAAAAGTCGATTCGGGCCGAAAATACGGCAAGGGGTTAACCTTGGTGTTTTGCCTATTTTTCGAAATATTTTTTTTCCTTGCAATGTTGCTAAATTGCAGTAAAATAGGGATTTATTGCAATTTCTTATGTTCTTTGTTCCTTTGCAATGGATTTCGCACAATATGACCGAATTTCAAGAGAAAAGTCGATTCGGGCCGAAAAAAAGGCAAGGGGTTAACCTTGGTGTTTTGCCTATTTTTTCGAAATATTTTTTTCCTTGCAATGTTGCTAAATTGCAGTAAAATAGGGATTTATTGCAATTTCTTGTGTTCTTTGTTCTTTTGCAATGGATTTCGCACAATATGACCGAATTTCAAGAGAAAAGTCGATTCGGGCCGAAAATACGGCAAGGGGTTAACCTTGGTGTTTTGCGTATTTTTTCGAAATATTTTTTTTCCATGCAATGTTGCTAAATTGCAGTAAAATAGGGATTTATTGCAATTTCTTATGTTCTTTGTTCCTTTGCAATGGATTTAGCACAATATGACCGAATTTCAAGAGAAAAGTCGATTCGGGCCGAAAAAAAGGCAAGGGGTTAACCTTGGTGTTTTGCCTATTTTTTCGCAATATTTTTTTCCTTGCAATGTTGCTAAATTGCAGTAAAATAGGGATTTATTGCAATTTCTTGTGTTCTTTGTTCTTTTGCAATGGATTTCGCACAATATGACCGAATTTCCAGAGAAAAGTCGATTCGGGCCGAAAATACGGCAAGGGGTTAACCTTGGTGTTTTGCCTATTTTTCGAAATATTTTTTTCCTTGCAATGTTGCTAAATTGCAGTAAAATAGGGATTTATTGCAATTTCTTATGTTCTTTGTTCCTTTGCAATGGATTTCGCACAATATGACCGAATTTCAAGAGAAATGTCGATTCGGGCCGAAAAAAAGGCAAGGGGTTAACCTTGGTGTTTTGCCTATTTTTTCGCAATATTTTTTTCCTTGCAATGTTGCTAAATTGCAGTAAAATAGGGATTTATTGCAATTTCTTGTGTTCTTTGTTCTTTTGCAATGGATTTCGCACAATATGACCGAATTTCAAGAGAAAAGAAAAAGTCGATTCGGGCCGAAAATACAGCAAGGGGTTAACCTTGGTGTTTTGCCTATTTTTTCGAAATATTTTTTTCCTTGCAATGTTGCTAAATTGCAGTAAAATAGGGATTTATTGCAATTTCTTATGTTCTTTGTTCCTTTGCAATGGATTTCGCACAATATGACCGAATTTCAAGAGAAAAGTCGATTCGGGCCGAAAAAAAGGCAAGGGGTTAACCTTGGTGTTTTGCGTATTTTTTCGAAATATTTTTTTCCTTGCAATGTTGCTAAATTGCAGTAAAATAGGGATTTATTGCAATTTCTTGTGTTCTTTGTTCTTTTGCAATGGATTTCGCACAATATGACCGAATTTCAAGAGAAAAGTCGATTCGGGCCGAAAATACGGCAAGGGGTTAACCTTGGTGTTTTGCGTATTTTTTCGAAATATTTTTTTTCCTTGCAATGTTGCTAAATTGCAGTAAAATAGGGATTTATTGCAATTTCTTATATTCTTTGTTCCTTTGCAATGGATTTCGCACAATATGACCGAATTTCAAGAGAAAAGTCGATTCGGGCCGAAAAAAAGGCAAGGGGTTAACCTTGGTGTTTTGCCTATTTTTTCGAAATATTTTTTTCCTTGCAATGTTGCTAAATTGCAGTAAAATAGGGATTTATTGCAATTTCTTGTGTTCTTTGTTCTTTTGCAATGGATTTCGCACAATATGACCGAATTTCAAGAGAAAAGTCGATTCGGGCCGAAAATACGGCAAGGGGTTAACCTTGGTGTTTTGCCTATTTTTTCGAAATATTTTTTTTCCTTGCAATGTTGCTAAATTGCAGTAAAATAGGGATTTATTGCAATTTCTTATGTTCTTTGTTCTTTTGCAATGGATTTCGCACAATATGACCGAATTTCAAGAGAAAAGTCGATTCGGGCCGAAAAAAAGGCAAGGGGTTAACCTTG
>NW_027171109.1:0-22785 GCF_036898095.1 Palaemon carinicauda
TCAATAGTCTTGGTTTCCTCGTCCGTGACCAAACTATTAATAGTAAATGGAAGGACTAAAGCAGTTTCAAGTATTCCCCTCCAACCATTTCACGCTTACTAGCAGCATATAGAGCGTATGTGTACCAAATCCTGTTAGTGGTGAGGTTGTTACTTCTATTGATTTGTATGAACTTATTCCTTGCAGGGTTGTTGGTCAGAAAAAGGAGGGAGGATATGACGGAAGGTGGAGCGCGGTCGTTCTTGCGCCTGTATAATAGAAGGTGGCTGCACATCTACTTCTTTGTCAATAGTCTTGGTTTCCTCGTCCGTGAACCAAACTATTAATAGTAAATGGAAGGACTAAAGCAGTTTCAAGTATTCCCCTCCAACCATTTCACGCTTACTAGCAGCATATAGAGCGTATGTGTACCAAATCCTGTTAGTGGTGAGGTTGTTACTTCTATTGATTTGTATGAATTATTCCTTGCAGGGTTGTTGGTCAGAAAAAGGAGGGAGGATATGACGGAAGGTGGAGCGCGGTCGTTCTTGCGCCCTGTATAATAGAAGGTGGCTGCACATCTACTTCTTTGTCAATAGTCTTGGTTTCCTCGTCCGTGAACCAAACTATTAATAGTAAATGGAAGGACTAAAGCAGTTTCAAGTATTCCCCTCCAACCATTTCACGCTTACTAGCAGCATATAGAGCGTATGTGTACCAAATCCTGTTAGTGGTGAGGTTGTTACTTCTATTGATTTGTATGAATTATTCCTTGCAGGGTTGTTGGTCAGAAAAGGAGGGAGGATATGACGGAAGGTGGGAGCGCGGTCGTTCTTGCGCCCTGTATAATAGAAGGTGGCTGCACATCTACTTCTTTGTCAATAGTCTTGGTTTCCTCGTCCGTGAACCAAACTATTAATAGTAAATGGAAGGACTAAAGCAGTTTCAAGTATTCCCCTCCAACCATTTCACGCTTACTAGCAGCATATAGAGCGTATGTGTACCAAATCCTGTTAGTGGTGAGGTTGTTACTTCTATTGATTTGTATGAATTATTCCTTGCAGGGTTGTTGGTCAGAAAAAGGAGGGAGGATATGACGGAAGGTGGAGCGCGGTCGTTCTTGCGCCCTGTATAATAGAAGGTGGCTGCACATCTACTTCTTTGTCAATAGTCTTGGTTTCCTCGTCCGTGAACCAAACTATTAATAGTAAATGGAAGGACTAAAGCAGTTTCAAGTATTCCCCTCCAACCATTTCACGCTTACTAGCAGCATATAGAGCGTATGTGTACCAAATCCTGTTAGTGGTGAGGTTGTTACTTCTATTGATTTGTATGAATTATTCCTTGCAGGGTTGTTGGTCAGAAAAAGGAGGGAGGATATGACGGAAGGTGGAGCGCGGTCGTTCTTGCGCCCTGTATAATAGAAGGTGGCTGCACATCTACTTCTTTGTCAATAGTCTTGGTTTCCTCGTCCGTGAACCAAACTATTAATAGTAAATGGAAGGACTAAAGCAGTTTCAAGTATTCCCCTCCAACCATTTCACGCTTACTAGCAGCATATAGAGCGTATGTGTACCAAATCCTGTTAGTGGTGAGGTTGTTACTTCTATTGATTTGTATGAATTATTCCTTGCAGGGTTGTTGGTCAGAAAAAGGAGGGAGGATATGACGGAAGGTGGAGCGCGGTCGTTCTTGCGCCCTGTATAATAGAAGGTGGCTGCACATCTACTTCTTTGTCAATAGTCTTGGTTTCCTCGTCCGTGAACCAAACTATTAATAGTAAATGGAAGGACTAAAGCAGTTTCAAGTATTCCCCTCCAACCATTTCACGCTTACTAGCAGCATATAGAGCGTATGTGTACCAAATCCTGTTAGTGGTGAGGTTGTTACTTCTATTGATTTGTATGAATTATTCCTTGCAGGGTTGTTGGTCAGAAAAAGGAGGGAGGATATGACGGAAGGTGGAGCGCGGTCGTTCTTGCGCCCTGTATAATAGAAGGTGGCTGCACATCTACTTCTTTGTCAATAGTCTTGGTTTCCTCGTCCGTGAACCAAACTATTAATAGTAAATGGAAGGACTAAAGCAGTTTCAAGTATTCCCCTCCAACCATTTCACGCTTACTAGCAGCATATAGAGCGTATGTGTACCAAATCCTGTTAGTGGTGAGGTTGTTACTTCTATTGATTTGTATGAATTATTCCTTGCAGGGTTGTTGGTCAGAAAAAGGAGGGAGGATATGACGGAAGGTGGAGCGCGGTCGTTCTTGCGCCCTGTATAATAGAAGGTGGCTGCACATCTACTTCTTTGTCAATAGTCTTGGTTTCCTCGTCCGTGAACCAAACTATTAATAGTAAATGGAAGGACTAAAGCAGTTTCAAGTATTCCCCTCCAACCATTTCACGCTTACTAGCAGCATATAGAGCGTATGTGTACCAAATCCTGTTAGTGGTGAGGTTGTTACTTCTATTGATTTGTATGAATTATTCCTTGCAGGGTTGTTGGTCAGAAAAAGGAGGGAGGATATGACGGAAGGTGGAGCGCGGTCGTTCTTGCGCCCTGTATAATAGAAGGTGGCTGCACATCTACTTCTTTGTCAATAGTCTTGGTTTCCTCGTCCGTGAACCAAACTATTAATAGTAAATGGAAGGACTAAAGCAGTTTCAAGTATTCCCCTCCAACCATTTCACGCTTACTAGCAGCATATAGAGCGTATGTGTACCAAATCCTGTTAGTGGTGAGGTTGTTACTTCTATTGATTTGTATGAATTATTCCTTGCAGGGTTGTTGGTCAGAAAAAGGAGGGAGGATATGACGGAAGGTGGAGCGCGGTCGTTCTTGCGCCCTGTATAATAGAAGGTGGCTGCACATCTACTTCTTTGTCAATAGTCTTGGTTTCCTCGTCCGTGAACCAAACTATTAATAGTAAATGGAAGGACTAAAGCAGTTTCAAGTATTCCCCTCCAACCATTTCACGCTTACTAGCAGCATATAGAGCGTATGTGTACCAAATCCTGTTAGTGGTGAGGTGTTACTTCTATTGATTTGTATGAATTATTCCTTGCAGGGTTGTTGGTCAGAAAAAGGAGGGAGGATATGACGGAAGGTGGAGCGCGGTCGTTCTTGCGCCCTGTATAATAGAAGGTGGCTGCACATCTACTTCTTTGTCAATAGTCTTGGTTTCCTCGTCCGTGAACCAAACTATTAATAGTAAATGGAAGGGACTAAAGCAGTTTCAAGTATTCCCCTCCAACCATTTCACGCTTACTAGCAGCATATAGAGCGTATGTGTACCAAATCCTGTTAGTGGTGAGGTTGTTACTTCTATTGATTTGTATGAATTATTCCTTGCAGGGTTGTTGGTCAGAAAAAGGAGGGAGGATATGACGGAAGGTGGAGCGCGGTCGTTCTTGCGCCCTGTATAATAGAAGGTGGCTGCACATCTACTTCTTTGTCAATAGTCTTGGTTTCCTCGTCCGTGAACCAAACTATTAATAGTAAATGGAAGGACTAAAGCAGTTTCAAGTATTCCCCTCCAACCATTTCACGCTTACTAGCAGCATATAGAGCGTATGTGTACCAAATCCTGTTAGTGGTGAGGTTGTTACTTCTATTGATTGTATGAATTATTCCTTGCAGGGTTGTTGGTCAGAAAAAGGAGGGAGGATATGACGGAAGGTGGAGCGCGGTCGGTTCTTGCGCCCTGTATAATAGAAGGTGGCTGCACATCTACTTCTTTGTCAATAGTCTTGGTTTCCTCGTCCGTGAACCAAACTATTAATAGTAAATGGAAGGACTAAAGCAGTTTCAAGTATTCCCCTCCAACCATTTCACGCTTACTAGCAGCATATAGAGCGTATGTGTACCAAATCCTGTTAGTGGTGAGGTTGTTACTTCTATTGATTTGTATGAATTATTCCTTGCAGGGTTGTTGGTCAGAAAAAGGAGGGAGGATATGACGGAAGGTGGAGCGCGGTCGTTCTTGCGCCCTGTATAATAGAAGGTGGCTGCACATCTACTTCTTTGTCAATAGTCTTGGTTTCCTCGTCCGTGAACCAAACTATTAATAGTAAATGGAAGGACTAAAGCAGTTTCAAGTATTCCCCTCCAACCATTTCACGCTTACTAGCAGCATATAGAGCGTATGTGTACCAAATCCTGTTAGTGGTGAGGTTGTTACTTCTATTGATTTGTATGAATTATTCCTTGCAGGGTTGTTGGTCAGAAAAAGGAGGGAGGATATGACGGAAGGTGGAGCGCGGGTCGTTCTTGCGCCCTGTATAATAGAAGGTGGCTGCACATCTACTTCTTTGTCAATAGTCTTGGTTTCCTCGTCCGTGAACCAAACTATTAATAGTAAATGGAAGGACTAAAGCAGTTTCAAGTATTCCCCTCCAACCATTTCACGCTTACTAGCAGCATATAGAGCGTATGTGTACCAAATCCTGTTAGTGGTGAGGTTGTTACTTCT
Organism: Palaemon carinicauda; assembly: GCF_036898095.1. Classification (NCBI taxonomy): domain Eukaryota; kingdom Metazoa; phylum Arthropoda; class Malacostraca; order Decapoda; family Palaemonidae; genus Palaemon; species Palaemon carinicauda. The sequence goes on from NW_027171109.1 coordinate 4,449, forward strand.
ATTGATTTGTATGAATTATTCCTTGCAGGGTTGTTGGTCAGAAAAAGGAGGGAGGATATGACGGAAGGTGGAGCGCGGTCGTTCTTGCGCCCTGTATAATAGAAGGTGGCTGCACATCTACTTCTTTGTCAATAGTCTTGGTTTCCTCGTCCGTGAACCAAACTATTAATAGTAAATGGAAGGACTAAAGGCAGTTTCAAGTATTCCCCTCCAACCATTTCACGCTTACTAGCAGCATATAGAGCGTATGTGTACCAAATCCTGTTAGTGGTGAGGTTGTTACTTCTATTGATTTGTATGAATTATTCCTTGCAGGGTTGTTGGTCAGAAAAAGGAGGGAGGATATGACGGAAGGTGGAGCGCGGTCGTTCTTGCGCCCTGTATAATAGAAGGTGGCTGCACATCTACTTCTTTGTCAATAGTCTTGGTTTCCTCGTCCGTGAACCAAACTATTAATAGTAAATGGAAGGACTAAAGCAGTTTCAAGTATTCCCCTCCAACCATTTCACGCTTACTAGCAGCATATAGAGCGTATGTGTACCAAATCCTGTTAGTGGTGAGGTTGTTACTTCTATTGATTTGTATGAATTATTCCTTGCAGGGTTGTTGGTCAGAAAAAGGAGGGAGGATATGACGGAAGGTGGAGCGCGGTCGTTCTTGCGCCCTGTATAATAGAAGGTGGCTGCACATCTACTTCTTTGTCAATAGTCTTGGTTTCCTCGTCCGTGAACCAAACTATTAATAGTAAATGGAAGGACTAAAGCAGTTTCAAGTATTCCCCTCCAACCATTTCACGCTTACTAGCAGCATATAGAGCGTATGTGTACCAAATCCTGTTAGTGGTGAGGTTGTTACTTCTATTGATTTGTATGAATTATTCCTTGCAGGGTTGTTGGTCAGAAAAAGGAGGGAGGATATGACGGAAGGTGGAGCGCGGTCGTTCTTGCGCCCTGTATAATAGAAGGTGGCTGCACATCTACTTCTTTGTCAATAGTCTTGGTTTCCTCGTCCGTGAACCAAACTATTAATAGTAAATGGAAGGACTAAAGCAGTTTCAAGTATTCCCCTCCAACCATTTCACGCTTACTAGCAGCATATAGAGCGTATGTGTACCAAATCCTGTTAGTGGTGAGGTTGTTACTTCTATTGATTTGTATGAATTATTCCTTGCAGGGTTGTTGGTCAGAAAAAGGAGGGAGGATATGACGGAAGGTGGAGCGCGGTCGTTCTTGCGCCCTGTATAATAGAAGGTGGCTGCACATCTACTTCTTTGTCAATAGTCTTGGTTTCCTCGTCCGTGAACCAAACTATTAATAGTAAATGGAAGGACTAAAGCAGTTTCAAGTATTCCCCTCCAACCATTTCACGCTTACTAGCAGCATATAGAGCGTATGTGTACCAAATCCTGTTAGTGGTGAGGTTGTTACTTCTATTGATTTGTATGAATTATTCCTTGCAGGGTTGTTGGTCAGAAAAAGGAGGGAGGATATGACGGAAGGTGGAGCGCGGTCGTTCTTGCGCCCTGTATAATAGAAGGTGGCTGCACATCTACTTCTTTGTCAATAGTCTTGGTTTCCTCGTCCGTGAACCAAACTATTAATAGTAAATGGAAGGACTAAAGCAGTTTCAAGTATTCCCCTCCAACCATTTCACGCTTACTAGCAGCATATAGAGCGTATGTGTACCAAATCCTGTTAGTGGTGAGGTTGTTACTTCTATTGATTTGTATGAATTATTCCTTGCAGGGTTGTTGGTCAGAAAAAGGAGGGAGGATATGACGGAAGGTGGAGCGCGGTCGTTCTTGCGCCCTGTATAATAGAAGGTGGCTGCACATCTACTTCTTTGTCAATAGTCTTGGTTTCCTCGTCCGTGAACCAAACTATTAATAGTAAATGGAAGGACTAAAGCAGTTTCAAGTATTCCCCTCCAACCATTTCACGCTTACTAGCAGCATATAGAGCGTATGTGTACCAAATCCTGTTAGTGGTGAGGTTGTTACTTCTATTGATTTGTATGAATTATTCCTTGCAGGGTTGTTGGTCAGAAAAAGGAGGGAGGATATGACGGAAGGTGGAGCGCGGTCGTTCTTGCGCCCTGTATAATAGAAGGTGGCTGCACATCTACTTCTTTGTCAATAGTCTTGGTTTCCTCGTCCGTGAACCAAACTATTAATAGTAAATGGAAGGACTAAAGCAGTTTCAAGTATTCCCCTCCAACCATTTCACGCTTACTAGCAGCATATAGAGCGTATGTGTACCAAATCCTGTTAGTGGTGAGGTTGTTACTTCTATTGATTTGTATGAATTATTCCTTGCAGGGTTGTTGGTCAGAAAAAGGAGGGAGGATATGACGGAAGGTGGAGCGCGGTCGTTCTTGCGCCCTGTATAATAGAAGGTGGCTGCACATCTACTTCTTTGTCAATAGTCTTGGTTTCCTCGTCCGTGAACCAAACTATTAATAGTAAATGGAAGGACTAAAGCAGTTTCAAGTATTCCCCTCAACCATTTCACGCTTACTAGCAGCATATAGAGCGTATGTGTACCAAATCCTGTTAGTGGTGAGGTTGTTACTTCTATTGATTTGTATGAATTATTCCTTGCAGGGTTGTTGGTCAGAAAAAGGAGGGAGGATATGACGGAAGGTGGAGCGCGGTCGTTCTTGCGCCCTGTATAATAGAAGGTGGCTGCACATCTACTTCTTTGTCAATAGTCTTGGTTTCCTCGTCCGTGAACCAAACTATTAATAGTAAATGGAAGGACTAAAGCAGTTTCAAGTATTCCCCTCCAACCATTTCACGCTTACTAGCAGCATATAGAGCGTATGTGTACCAAATCCTGTTAGTGGTGAGGTTGTTACTTCTATTGATTTGTATGAATTATTCCTTGCAGGGTTGTTGGTCAGAAAAAGGAGGGAGGATATGACGGAAGGTGGAGCGCGGTCGTTCTTGCGCCCTGTATAATAGAAGGTGGCTGCACATCTACTTCTTTGTCAATAGTCTTGGTTTCCTCGTCCGTGAACCAAACTATTAATAGTAAATGGAAGGACTAAAGCAGTTTCAAGTATTCCCCTCCAACCATTTCACGCTTACTAGCAGCATATAGAGCGTATGTGTACCAAATCCTGTTAGTGGTGAGGTTGTTACTTCTATTGATTTGTATGAATTATTCCTTGCAGGGTTGTTGGTCAGAAAAAGGAGGGAGGATATGACGGAAGGTGGAGCGCGGTCGTTCTTGCGCCCTGTATAATAGAAGGTGGCTGCACATCTACTTCTTTGTCAATAGTCTTGGTTTCCTCGTCCGTGAACCAAACTATTAATAGTAAATGGAAGGACTAAAGCAGTTTCAAGTATTCCCCTCCAACCATTTCACGCTTACTAGCAGCATATAGAGCGTATGTGTACCAAATCCTGTTAGTGGTGAGGTTGTTACTTCTATTGATTTGTATGAATTATTCCTTGCAGGGTTGTTGGTCAGAAAAAGGAGGGAGGATATGACGGAAGGTGGAGCGCGGTCGTTCTTGCGCCCTGTATAATAGAAGGTGGCTGCACATCTACTTCTTTGTCAATAGTCTTGGTTTCCTCGTCCGTGAACCAAACTATTAATAGTAAATGGAAGGACTAAAGCAGTTTCAAGTATTCCCCTCCAACCATTTCACGCTTACTAGCAGCATATAGAGCGTATGTGTACCAAATCCTGTTAGTGGTGAGGTTGTTACTTCTATTGATTTGTATGAATTATTCCTTGCAGGGTTGTTGGTCAGAAAAAGGAGGGAGGATATGACGGAAGGTGGAGCGCGGTCGTTCTTGCGCCCTGTATAATAGAAGGTGGCTGCACATCTACTTCTTTGTCAATAGTCTTGGTTTCCTCGTCCGTGAACCAAACTATTAATAGTAAATGGAAGGACTAAAGCAGTTTCAAGTATTCCCCTCCAACCATTTCACGCTTACTAGCAGCATATAGAGCGTATGTGTACCAAATCCTGTTAGTGGTGAGGTTGTTACTTCTATTGATTTGTATGAATTATTCCTTGCAGGGTTGTTGGTCAGAAAAAGGAGGGAGGATATGACGGAAGGTGGAGCGCGGTCGTTCTTGCGCCCTGTATAATAGAAGGTGGCTGCACATCTACTTCTTTGTCAATAGTCTTGGTTTCCTCGTCCGTGAACCAAACTATTAATAGTAAATGGAAGGACTAAAGCAGTTTCAAGTATTCCCCTCCAACCATTTCACGCTTACTAGCAGCATATAGAGCGTATGTGTACCAAATCCTGTTAGTGGTGAGGTTGTTACTTCTATTGATTTGTATGAATTATTCCTTGCAGGGTTGTTGGTCAGAAAAAGGAGGGAGGATATGACGGAAGGTGGAGCGCGGTCGTTCTTGCGCCCTGTATAATAGAAGGTGGCTGCACATCTACTTCTTTGTCAATAGTCTTGGTTTCCTCGTCCGTGAACCAAACTATTAATAGTAAATGGAAGGACTAAAGCAGTTTCAAGTATTCCCCTCCAACCATTTCACGCTTACTAGCAGCATATAGAGCGTATGTGTACCAAATCCTGTTAGTGGTGAGGTTGTTACTTCTATTGATTTGTATGAATTATTCCTTGCAGGGTTGTTGGTCAGAAAAAGGAGGGAGGATATGACGGAAGGTGGAGCGCGGTCGTTCTTGCGCCCTGTATAATAGAAGGTGGCTGCACATCTACTTCTTTGTCAATAGTCTTGGTTTCCTCGTCCGTGAACCAAACTATTAATAGTAAATGGAAGGACTAAAGCAGTTTCAAGTATTCCCCTCCAACCATTTCACGCTTACTAGCAGCATATAGAGCGTATGTGTACCAAATCCTGTTAGTGGTGAGGTTGTTACTTCTATTGATTTGTATGAATTATTCCTTGCAGGGTTGTTGGTCAGAAAAAGGAGGGAGGATATGACGGAAGGTGGAGCGCGGTCGTTCTTGCGCCCTGTATAATAGAAGGTGGCTGCACATCTACTTCTTTGTCAATAGTCTTGGTTTCCTCGTCCGTGAACCAAACTATTAATAGTAAATGGAAGGACTAAAGCAGTTTCAAGTATTCCCCTCCAACCATTTCACGCTTACTAGCAGCATATAGAGCGTATGTGTACCAAATCCTGTTAGTGGTGAGGTTGTTACTTCTATTGATTTGTATGAATTATTCCTTGCAGGGTTGTTGGTCAGAAAAAGGAGGGAGGATATGACGGAAGGTGGAGCGCGGTCGTTCTTGCGCCCTGTATAATAGAAGGTGGCTGCACATCTACTTCTTTGTCAATAGTCTTGGTTTCCTCGTCCGTGAACCAAACTATTAATAGTAAATGGAAGGACTAAAGCAGTTTCAAGTATTCCCCTCCAACCATTTCACGCTTACTAGCAGCATATAGAGCGTATGTGTACCAAATCCTGTTAGTGGTGAGGTTGTTACTTCTATTGATTTGTATGAATTATTCCTTGCAGGGTTGTTGGTCAGAAAAAGGAGGGAGGATATGACGGAAGGTGGAGCGCGGTCGTTCTTGCGCCCTGTATAATAGAAGGTGGCTGCACATCTACTTCTTTGTCAATAGTCTTGGTTTCCTCGTCCGTGAACCAAACTATTAATAGTAAATGGAAGGACTAAAGCAGTTTCAAGTATTCCCCTCCAACCATTTCACGCTTACTAGCAGCATATAGAGCGTATGTGTACCAAATCCTGTTAGTGGTGAGGTTGTTACTTCTATTGATTTGTATGAATTATTCCTTGCAGGGTTGTTGGTCAGAAAAAGGAGGGAGGATATGACGGAAGGTGGAGCGCGGTCGTTCTTGCGCCCTGTATAATAGAAGGTGGCTGCACATCTACTTCTTTGTCAATAGTCTTGGTTTCCTCGTCCGTGAACCAAACTATTAATAGTAAATGGAAGGACTAAAGCAGTTTCAAGTATTCCCCTCCAACCATTTCACGCTTACTAGCAGCATATAGAGCGTATGTGTACCAAATCCTGTTAGTGGTGAGGTTGTTACTTCTATTGATTTGTATGAATTATTCCTTGCAGGGTTGTTGGTCAGAAAAAGGAGGGAGGATATGACGGAAGGTGGAGCGCGGTCGTTCTTGCGCCCTGTATAATAGAAGGTGGCTGCACATCTACTTCTTTGTCAATAGTCTTGGTTTCCTCGTCCGTGAACCAAACTATTAATAGTAAATGGAAGGACTAAAGCAGTTTCAAGTATTCCCCTCCAACCATTTCACGCTTACTAGCAGCATATAGAGCGTATGTGTACCAAATCCTGTTAGTGGTGAGGTTGTTACTTCTATTGATTTGTATGAATTATTCCTTGCAGGGTTGTTGGTCAGAAAAAGGAGGGAGGATATGACGGAAGGTGGAGCGCGGTCGTTCTTGCGCCCTGTATAATAGAAGGTGGCTGCACATCTACTTCTTTGTCAATAGTCTTGGTTTCCTCGTCCGTGAACCAAACTATTAATAGTAAATGGAAGGACTAAAGCAGTTTCAAGTATTCCCCTCCAACCATTTCACGCTTACTAGCAGCATATAGAGCGTATGTGTACCAAATCCTGTTAGTGGTGAGGTTGTTACTTCTATTGATTTGTATGAATTATTCCTTGCAGGGTTGTTGGTCAGAAAAAGGAGGGAGGATATGACGGAAGGTGGAGCGCGGTCGTTCTTGCGCCCTGTATAATAGAAGGTGGCTGCACATCTACTTCTTTGTCAATAGTCTTGGTTTCCTCGTCCGTGAACCAAACTATTAATAGTAAATGGAAGGACTAAAGCAGTTTCAAGTATTCCCCTCCAACCATTTCACGCTTACTAGCAGCATATAGAGCGTATGTGTACCAAATCCTGTTAGTGGTGAGGTTGTTACTTCTATTGATTTGTATGAATTATTCCTTGCAGGGTTGTTGGTCAGAAAAAGGAGGGAGGATATGACGGAAGGTGGAGCGCGGTCGTTCTTGCGCCCTGTATAATAGAAGGTGGCTGCACATCTACTTCTTTGTCAATAGTCTTGGTTTCCTCGTCCGTGAACCAAACTATTAATAGTAAATGGAAGGACTAAAGCAGTTTCAAGTATTCCCCTCCAACCATTTCACGCTTACTAGCAGCATATAGAGCGTATGTGTACCAAATCCTGTTAGTGGTGAGGTTGTTACTTCTATTGATTTGTATGAATTATTCCTTGCAGGGTTGTTGGTCAGAAAAAGGAGGGAGGATATGACGGAAGGTGGAGCGCGGTCGTTCTTGCGCCCTGTATAATAGAAGGTGGCTGCACATCTACTTCTTTGTCAATAGTCTTGGTTTCCTCGTCCGTGAACCAAACTATTAATAGTAAATGGAAGGACTAAAGCAGTTTCAAGTATTCCCCTCCAACCATTTCACGCTTACTAGCAGCATATAGAGCGTATGTGTACCAAATCCTGTTAGTGGTGAGGTTGTTACTTCTATTGATTTGTATGAATTATTCCTTGCAGGGTTGTTGGTCAGAAAAAGGAGGGAGGATATGACGGAAGGTGGAGCGCGGTCGTTCTTGCGCCCTGTATAATAGAAGGTGGCTGCACATCTACTTCTTTGTCAATAGTCTTGGTTTCCTCGTCCGTGAACCAAACTATTAATAGTAAATGGAAGGACTAAAGCAGTTTCAAGTATTCCCCTCCAACCATTTCACGCTTACTAGCAGCATATAGAGCGTATGTGTACCAAATCCTGTTAGTGGTGAGGTTGTTACTTCTATTGATTTGTATGAATTATTCCTTGCAGGGTTGTTGGTCAGAAAAAGGAGGGAGGATATGACGGAAGGTGGAGCGCGGTCGTTCTTGCGCCCTGTATAATAGAAGGTGGCTGCACATCTACTTCTTTGTCAATAGTCTTGGTTTCCTCGTCCGTGAACCAAACTATTAATAGTAAATGGAAGGACTAAAGCAGTTTCAAGTATTCCCCTCCAACCATTTCACGCTTACTAGCAGCATATAGAGCGTATGTGTACCAAATCCTGTTAGTGGTGAGGTTGTTACTTCTATTGATTTGTATGAATTATTCCTTGCAGGGTTGTTGGTCAGAAAAAGGAGGGAGGATATGACGGAAGGTGGAGCGCGGTCGTTCTTGCGCCCTGTATAATAGAAGGTGGCTGCACATCTACTTCTTTGTCAATAGTCTTGGTTTCCTCGTCCGTGAACCAAACTATTAATAGTAAATGGAAGGACTAAAGCAGTTTCAAGTATTCCCCTCCAACCATTTCACGCTTACTAGCAGCATATAGAGCGTATGTGTACCAAATCCTGTTAGTGGTGAGGTTGTTACTTCTATTGATTTGTATGAATTATTCCTTGCAGGGTTGTTGGTCAGAAAAAGGAGGGAGGATATGACGGAAGGTGGAGCGCGGTCGTTCTTGCGCCCTGTATAATAGAAGGTGGCTGCACATCTACTTCTTTGTCAATAGTCTTGGTTTCCTCGTCCGTGAACCAAACTATTAATAGTAAATGGAAGGACTAAAGCAGTTTCAAGTATTCCCCTCCAACCATTTCACGCTTACTAGCAGCATATAGAGCGTATGTGTACCAAATCCTGTTAGTGGTGAGGTTGTTACTTCTATTGATTTGTATGAATTATTCCTTGCAGGGTTGTTGGTCAGAAAAAGGAGGGAGGATATGACGGAAGGTGGAGCGCGGTCGTTCTTGCGCCCTGTATAATAGAAGGTGGCTGCACATCTACTTCTTTGTCAATAGTCTTGGTTTCCTCGTCCGTGAACCAAACTATTAATAGTAAATGGAAGGACTAAAGCAGTTTCAAGTATTCCCCTCCAACCATTTCACGCTTACTAGCAGCATATAGAGCGTATGTGTACCAAATCCTGTTAGTGGTGAGGTTGTTACTTCTATTGATTTGTATGAATTATTCCTTGCAGGGTTGTTGGTCAGAAAAAGGAGGGAGGATATGACGGAAGGTGGAGCGCGGTCGTTCTTGCGCCCTGTATAATAGAAGGTGGCTGCACATCTACTTCTTTGTCAATAGTCTTGGTTTCCTCGTCCGTGAACCAAACTATTAATAGTAAATGGAAGGACTAAAGCAGTTTCAAGTATTCCCCTCCAACCATTTCACGCTTACTAGCAGCATATAGAGCGTATGTGTACCAAATCCTGTTAGTGGTGAGGTTGTTACTTCTATTGATTTGTATGAATTATTCCTTGCAGGGTTGTTGGTCAGAAAAAGGAGGGAGGATATGACGGAAGGTGGAGCGCGGTCGTTCTTGCGCCCTGTATAATAGAAGGTGGCTGCACATCTACTTCTTTGTCAATAGTCTTGGTTTCCTCGTCCGTGAACCAAACTATTAATAGTAAATGGAAGGACTAAAGCAGTTTCAAGTATTCCCCTCCAACCATTTCACGCTTACTAGCAGCATATAGAGCGTATGTGTACCAAATCCTGTTAGTGGTGAGGTTGTTACTTCTATTGATTTGTATGAATTATTCCTTGCAGGGTTGTTGGTCAGAAAAAGGAGGGAGGATATGACGGAAGGTGGAGCGCGGTCGTTCTTGCGCCCTGTATAATAGAAGGTGGCTGCACATCTACTTCTTTGTCAATAGTCTTGGTTTCCTCGTCCGTGAACCAAACTATTAATAGTAAATGGAAGGACTAAAGCAGTTTCAAGTATTCCCCTCCAACCATTTCACGCTTACTAGCAGCATATAGAGCGTATGTGTACCAAATCCTGTTAGTGGTGAGGTTGTTACTTCTATTGATTTGTATGAATTATTCCTTGCAGGGTTGTTGGTCAGAAAAAGGAGGGAGGATATGACGGAAGGTGGAGCGCGGTCGTTCTTGCGCCCTGTATAATAGAAGGTGGCTGCACATCTACTTCTTTGTCAATAGTCTTGGTTTCCTCGTCCGTGAACCAAACTATTAATAGTAAATGGAAGGACTAAAGCAGTTTCAAGTATTCCCCTCCAACCATTTCACGCTTACTAGCAGCATATAGAGCGTATGTGTACCAAATCCTGTTAGTGGTGAGGTTGTTACTTCTATTGATTTGTATGAATTATTCCTTGCAGGGTTGTTGGTCAGAAAAAGGAGGGAGGATATGACGGAAGGTGGAGCGCGGTCGTTCTTGCGCCCTGTATAATAGAAGGTGGCTGCACATCTACTTCTTTGTCAATAGTCTTGGTTTCCTCGTCCGTGAACCAAACTATTAATAGTAAATGGAAGGACTAAAGCAGTTTCAAGTATTCCCCTCCAACCATTTCACGCTTACTAGCAGCATATAGAGCGTATGTGTACCAAATCCTGTTAGTGGTGAGGTTGTTACTTCTATTGATTTGTATGAATTATTCCTTGCAGGGTTGTTGGTCAGAAAAAGGAGGGAGGATATGACGGAAGGTGGAGCGCGGTCGTTCTTGCGCCCTGTATAATAGAAGGTGGCTGCACATCTACTTCTTTGTCAATAGTCTTGGTTTCCTCGTCCGTGAACCAAACTATTAATAGTAAATGGAAGGACTAAAGCAGTTTCAAGTATTCCCCTCCAACCATTTCACGCTTACTAGCAGCATATAGAGCGTATGTGTACCAAATCCTGTTAGTGGTGAGGTTGTTACTTCTATTGATTTGTATGAATTATTCCTTGCAGGGTTGTTGGTCAGAAAAAGGAGGGAGGATATGACGGAAGGTGGAGCGCGGTCGTTCTTGCGCCCTGTATAATAGAAGGTGGCTGCACATCTACTTCTTTGTCAATAGTCTTGGTTTCCTCGTCCGTGAACCAAACTATTAATAGTAAATGGAAGGACTAAAGCAGTTTCAAGTATTCCCCTCCAACCATTTCACGCTTACTAGCAGCATATAGAGCGTATGTGTACCAAATCCTGTTAGTGGTGAGGTTGTTACTTCTATTGATTTGTATGAATTATTCCTTGCAGGGTTGTTGGTCAGAAAAAGGAGGGAGGATATGACGGAAGGTGGAGCGCGGTCGTTCTTGCGCCCTGTATAATAGAAGGTGGCTGCACATCTACTTCTTTGTCAATAGTCTTGGTTTCCTCGTCCGTGAACCAAACTATTAATAGTAAATGGAAGGACTAAAGCAGTTTCAAGTATTCCCCTCCAACCATTTCACGCTTACTAGCAGCATATAGAGCGTATGTGTACCAAATCCTGTTAGTGGTGAGGTTGTTACTTCTATTGATTTGTATGAATTATTCCTTGCAGGGTTGTTGGTCAGAAAAAGGAGGGAGGATATGACGGAAGGTGGAGCGCGGTCGTTCTTGCGCCCTGTATAATAGAAGGTGGCTGCACATCTACTTCTTTGTCAATAGTCTTGGTTTCCTCGTCCGTGAACCAAACTATTAATAGTAAATGGAAGGACTAAAGCAGTTTCAAGTATTCCCCTCCAACCATTTCACGCTTACTAGCAGCATATAGAGCGTATGTGTACCAAATCCTGTTAGTGGTGAGGTTGTTACTTCTATTGATTTGTATGAATTATTCCTTGCAGGGTTGTTGGTCAGAAAAAGGAGGGAGGATATGACGGAAGGTGGAGCGCGGTCGTTCTTGCGCCCTGTATAATAGAAGGTGGCTGCACATCTACTTCTTTGTCAATAGTCTTGGTTTCCTCGTCCGTGAACCAAACTATTAATAGTAAATGGAAGGACTAAAGCAGTTTCAAGTATTCCCCTCCAACCATTTCACGCTTACTAGCAGCATATAGAGCGTATGTGTACCAAATCCTGTTAGTGGTGAGGTTGTTACTTCTATTGATTTGTATGAATTATTCCTTGCAGGGTTGTTGGTCAGAAAAAGGAGGGAGGATATGACGGAAGGTGGAGCGCGGTCGTTCTTGCGCCCTGTATAATAGAAGGTGGCTGCACATCTACTTCTTTGTCAATAGTCTTGGTTTCCTCGTCCGTGAACCAAACTATTAATAGTAAATGGAAGGACTAAAGCAGTTTCAAGTATTCCCCTCCAACCATTTCACGCTTACTAGCAGCATATAGAGCGTATGTGTACCAAATCCTGTTAGTGGTGAGGTTGTTACTTCTATTGATTTGTATGAATTATTCCTTGCAGGGTTGTTGGTCAGAAAAAGGAGGGAGGATATGACGGAAGGTGGAGCGCGGTCGTTCTTGCGCCCTGTATAATAGAAGGTGGCTGCACATCTACTTCTTTGTCAATAGTCTTGGTTTCCTCGTCCGTGAACCAAACTATTAATAGTAAATGGAAGGACTAAAGCAGTTTCAAGTATTCCCCTCCAACCATTTCACGCTTACTAGCAGCATATAGAGCGTATGTGTACCAAATCCTGTTAGTGGTGAGGTTGTTACTTCTATTGATTTGTATGAATTATTCCTTGCAGGGTTGTTGGTCAGAAAAAGGAGGGAGGATATGACGGAAGGTGGAGCGCGGTCGTTCTTGCGCCCTGTATAATAGAAGGTGGCTGCACATCTACTTCTTTGTCAATAGTCTTGGTTTCCTCGTCCGTGAACCAAACTATTAATAGTAAATGGAAGGACTAAAGCAGTTTCAAGTATTCCCCTCCAACCATTTCACGCTTACTAGCAGCATATAGAGCGTATGTGTACCAAATCCTGTTAGTGGTGAGGTTGTTACTTCTATTGATTTGTATGAATTATTCCTTGCAGGGTTGTTGGTCAGAAAAAGGAGGGAGGATATGACGGAAGGTGGAGCGCGGTCGTTCTTGCGCCCTGTATAATAGAAGGTGGCTGCACATCTACTTCTTTGTCAATAGTCTTGGTTTCCTCGTCCGTGAACCAAACTATTAATAGTAAATGGAAGGACTAAAGCAGTTTCAAGTATTCCCCTCCAACCATTTCACGCTTACTAGCAGCATATAGAGCGTATGTGTACCAAATCCTGTTAGTGGTGAGGTTGTTACTTCTATTGATTTGTATGAATTATTCCTTGCAGGGTTGTTGGTCAGAAAAAGGAGGGAGGATATGACGGAAGGTGGAGCGCGGTCGTTCTTGCGCCCTGTATAATAGAAGGTGGCTGCACATCTACTTCTTTGTCAATAGTCTTGGTTTCCTCGTCCGTGAACCAAACTATTAATAGTAAATGGAAGGACTAAAGCAGTTTCAAGTATTCCCCTCCAACCATTTCACGCTTACTAGCAGCATATAGAGCGTATGTGTACCAAATCCTGTTAGTGGTGAGGTTGTTACTTCTATTGATTTGTATGAATTATTCCTTGCAGGGTTGTTGGTCAGAAAAAGGAGGGAGGATATGACGGAAGGTGGAGCGCGGTCGTTCTTGCGCCCTGTATAATAGAAGGTGGCTGCACATCTACTTCTTTGTCAATAGTCTTGGTTTCCTCGTCCGTGAACCAAACTATTAATAGTAAATGGAAGGACTAAAGCAGTTTCAAGTATTCCCCTCCAACCATTTCACGCTTACTAGCAGCATATAGAGCGTATGTGTACCAAATCCTGTTAGTGGTGAGGTTGTTACTTCTATTGATTTGTATGAATTATTCCTTGCAGGGTTGTTGGTCAGAAAAAGGAGGGAGGATATGACGGAAGGTGGAGCGCGGTCGTTCTTGCGCCCTGTATAATAGAAGGTGGCTGCACATCTACTTCTTTGTCAATAGTCTTGGTTTCCTCGTCCGTGAACCAAACTATTAATAGTAAATGGAAGGACTAAAGCAGTTTCAAGTATTCCCCTCCAACCATTTCACGCTTACTAGCAGCATATAGAGCGTATGTGTACCAAATCCTGTTAGTGGTGAGGTTGTTACTTCTATTGATTTGTATGAATTATTCCTTGCAGGGTTGTTGGTCAGAAAAAGGAGGGAGGATATGACGGAAGGTGGAGCGCGGTCGTTCTTGCGCCCTGTATAATAGAAGGTGGCTGCACATCTACTTCTTTGTCAATAGTCTTGGTTTCCTCGTCCGTGAACCAAACTATTAATAGTAAATGGAAGGACTAAAGCAGTTTCAAGTATTCCCCTCCAACCATTTCACGCTTACTAGCAGCATATAGAGCGTATGTGTACCAAATCCTGTTAGTGGTGAGGTTGTTACTTCTATTGATTTGTATGAATTATTCCTTGCAGGGTTGTTGGTCAGAAAAAGGAGGGAGGATATGACGGAAGGTGGAGCGCGGTCGTTCTTGCGCCCTGTATAATAGAAGGTGGCTGCACATCTACTTCTTTGTCAATAGTCTTGGTTTCCTCGTCCGTGAACCAAACTATTAATAGTAAATGGAAGGACTAAAGCAGTTTCAAGTATTCCCCTCCAACCATTTCACGCTTACTAGCAGCATATAGAGCGTATGTGTACCAAATCCTGTTAGTGGTGAGGTTGTTACTTCTATTGATTTGTATGAATTATTCCTTGCAGGGTTGTTGGTCAGAAAAAGGAGGGAGGATATGACGGAAGGTGGAGCGCGGTCGTTCTTGCGCCCTGTATAATAGAAGGTGGCTGCACATCTACTTCTTTGTCAATAGTCTTGGTTTCCTCGTCCGTGAACCAAACTATTAATAGTAAATGGAAGGACTAAAGCAGTTTCAAGTATTCCCCTCCAACCATTTCACGCTTACTAGCAGCATATAGAGCGTATGTGTACCAAATCCTGTTAGTGGTGAGGTTGTTACTTCTATTGATTTGTATGAATTATTCCTTGCAGGGTTGTTGGTCAGAAAAAGGAGGGAGGATATGACGGAAGGTGGAGCGCGGTCGTTCTTGCGCCCTGTATAATAGAAGGTGGCTGCACATCTACTTCTTTGTCAATAGTCTTGGTTTCCTCGTCCGTGAACCAAACTATTAATAGTAAATGGAAGGACTAAAGCAGTTTCAAGTATTCCCCTCCAACCATTTCACGCTTACTAGCAGCATATAGAGCGTATGTGTACCAAATCCTGTTAGTGGTGAGGTTGTTACTTCTATTGATTTGTATGAATTATTCCTTGCAGGGTTGTTGGTCAGAAAAAGGAGGGAGGATATGACGGAAGGTGGAGCGCGGTCGTTCTTGCGCCCTGTATAATAGAAGGTGGCTGCACATCTACTTCTTTGTCAATAGTCTTGGTTTCCTCGTCCGTGAACCAAACTATTAATAGTAAATGGAAGGACTAAAGCAGTTTCAAGTATTCCCCTCCAACCATTTCACGCTTACTAGCAGCATATAGAGCGTATGTGTACCAAATCCTGTTAGTGGTGAGGTTGTTACTTCTATTGATTTGTATGAATTATTCCTTGCAGGGTTGTTGGTCAGAAAAAGGAGGGAGGATATGACGGAAGGTGGAGCGCGGTCCGTTCTTGCGCCCTGTATAATAGAAGGTGGCTGCACATCTACTTCTTTGTCAATAGTCTTGGTTTCCTCGTCCGTGAACCAAACTATTAATAGTAAATGGAAGGACTAAAGCAGTTTCAAGTATTCCCCTCCAACCATTTCACGCTTACTAGCAGCATATAGAGCGTATGTGTACCAAATCCTGTTAGTGGTGAGGTTGTTACTTCTATTGATTTGTATGAATTATTCCTTGCAGGGTTGTTGGTCAGAAAAAGGAGGGAGGATATGACGGAAGGTGGAGCGCGGTCGTTCTTGCGCCCTGTATAATAGAAGGTGGCTGCACATCTACTTCTTTGTCAATAGTCTTGGTTTCCTCGTCCGTGAACCAAACTATTAATAGTAAATGGAAGGACTAAAGCAGTTTCAAGTATTCCCCTCCAACCATTTCACGCTTACTAGCAGCATATAGAGCGTATGTGTACCAAATCCTGTTAGTGGTGAGGTTGTTACTTCTATTGATTTGTATGAATTATTCCTTGCAGGGTTGTTGGTCAGAAAAAGGAGGGAGGATATGACGGAAGGTGGAGCGCGGTCGTTCTTGCGCCCTGTATAATAGAAGGTGGCTGCACATCTACTTCTTTGTCAATAGTCTTGGTTTCCTCGTCCGTGAACCAAACTATTAATAGTAAATGGAAGGACTAAAGCAGTTTCAAGTATTCCCCTCCAACCATTTCACGCTTACTAGCAGCATATAGAGCGTATGTGTACCAAATCCTGTTAGTGGTGAGGTTGTTACTTCTATTGATTTGTATGAATTATTCCTTGCAGGGTTGTTGGTCAGAAAAAGGAGGGAGGATATGACGGAAGGTGGAGCGCGGTCGTTCTTGCGCCCTGTATAATAGAAGGTGGCTGCACATCTACTTCTTTGTCAATAGTCTTGGTTTCCTCGTCCGTGAACCAAACTATTAATAGTAAATGGAAGGACTAAAGCAGTTTCAAGTATTCCCCTCCAACCATTTCACGCTTACTAGCAGCATATAGAGCGTATGTGTACCAAATCCTGTTAGTGGTGAGGTTGTTACTTCTATTGATTTGTATGAATTATTCCTTGCAGGGTTGTTGGTCAGAAAAAGGAGGGAGGATATGACGGAAGGTGGAGCGCGGTCGTTCTTGCGCCCTGTATAATAGAAGGTGGCTGCACATCTACTTCTTTGTCAATAGTCTTGGTTTCCTCGTCCGTGAACCAAACTATTAATAGTAAATGGAAGGACTAAAGCAGTTTCAAGTATTCCCCTCCAACCATTTCACGCTTACTAGCAGCATATAGAGCGTATGTGTACCAAATCCTGTTAGTGGTGAGGTTGTTACTTCTATTGATTTGTATGAATTATTCCTTGCAGGGTTGTTGGTCAGAAAAAGGAGGGAGGATATGACGGAAGGTGGAGCGCGGTCGTTCTTGCGCCCTGTATAATAGAAGGTGGCTGCACATCTACTTCTTTGTCAATAGTCTTGGTTTCCTCGTCCGTGAACCAAACTATTAATAGTAAATGGAAGGACTAAAGCAGTTTCAAGTATTCCCCTCCAACCATTTCACGCTTACTAGCAGCATATAGAGCGTATGTGTACCAAATCCTGTTAGTGGTGAGGTTGTTACTTCTATTGATTTGTATGAATTATTCCTTGCAGGGTTGTTGGTCAGAAAAAGGAGGGAGGATATGACGGAAGGTGGAGCGCGGTCGTTCTTGCGCCCTGTATAATAGAAGGTGGCTGCACATCTACTTCTTTGTCAATAGTCTTGGTTTCCTCGTCCGTGAACCAAACTATTAATAGTAAATGGAAGGACTAAAGCAGTTTCAAGTATTCCCCTCCAACCATTTCACGCTTACTAGCAGCATATAGAGCGTATGTGTACCAAATCCTGTTAGTGGTGAGGTTGTTACTTCTATTGATTTGTATGAATTATTCCTTGCAGGGTTGTTGGTCAGAAAAAGGAGGGAGGATATGACGGAAGGTGGAGCGCGGTCGTTCTTGCGCCCTGTATAATAGAAGGTGGCTGCACATCTACTTCTTTGTCAATAGTCTTGGTTTCCTCGTCCGTGAACCAAACTATTAATAGTAAATGGAAGGACTAAAGCAGTTTCAAGTATTCCCCTCCAACCATTTCACGCTTACTAGCAGCATATAGAGCGTATGTGTACCAAATCCTGTTAGTGGTGAGGTTGTTACTTCTATTGATTTGTATGAATTATTCCTTGCAGGGTTGTTGGTCAGAAAAAGGAGGGGAGGATATGACGGAAGGTGGAGCGCGGTCGTTCTTGCGCCCTGTATAATAGAAGGTGGCCTGCACATCTACTTCTTTGTCATTAGTCTTGGTTTTCCTCGTCCGTGAACCAAACTATTAATAGTAAATGGAAGGACTAAAGCAGTTTCAAGTATTCCCCTCCAACCATTTCACGCTTACTAGCAGCATATAGAGCGTATGTGTACCAAATCCTGTTAGTGGTGAGGTTGTTACTTCTATTGATTTGTATGAATTATTCCTTGCAGGGTTGTTGGTCAGAAAAAGGAGGGAGGATATGACGGAAGGTGGAGCGCGGTCGTTCTTGCGCCCTGTATAATAGAAGGTGGCTGCACATCTACTTCTTTGTCAATAGTCTTGGTTTCCTCGTCCGTGAACCAAACTATTAATAGTAAATGGAAGGACTAAAGCAGTTTCAAGTATTCCCCTCCAACCATTTCACGCTTACTAGCAGCATATAGAGCGTATGTGTACCAAATCCTGTTAGTGGTGAGGTTGTTACTTCTATTGATTTGTATGAATTATTCCTTGCAGGGTTGTTGGTCCAGAAAAAGGAGGGAGGATATGACGGAAGGTGGAGCGCGGTCGTTCTTGCGCCCTGTATAATAGAAGGTGGCTGCACATCTACTTCTTTGTCAATAGTCTTGTTTCCTCGTCCGTGAACCAAACTATTAATAGTAAATGGAAGGACTAAAGCAGTTTTCAAGTATTCCCCTCCAACCATTTCACGCTTACTAGCAGCATATAGAGCGTATGTGTACCAAATCCTGTTAGTGGTGAGGTTGTTACTTCTATTGATTTGTATGAATTATTCCTTGCAG
>NW_027171110.1:10000-12500 GCF_036898095.1 Palaemon carinicauda
GCTCGTCTGCAGAGTGAATGGGCTGAAATCCAGAACATCGCCATTGATCAAGCACGCCCTTCTGGAGAGGTCCCGGAATACATTGTGAGAGAGGAACAAGACAATCTAGACCACAGTATTATTGAAGAAAGTGATGAAAGGCAACCTGATGATAATGATCAACAAAGGAATCACCTTACCTACCCAGAAAATATCTCTTACCTCCTTAATAAACTAAAAGAGAAAGACCAACGAAATCGGACCAAAACTGTAATAAGAAAACTCATTAATATCAATGGAGGCAAACTTAGGATCCCAGAAAAGAGGCAAGAGTATGTAAATCTCACCAATTACGTTCCCACGCCTGCTCAAGAGGAAATATTATGTTTAGGCCTTAATTGCCACTACATGACCAAACCAAGACCGACTGACAAGAGATTGGAAATCGAGCTCCTCCTTGACACCATACAAGAAAATGAACGTAGAGGTGCCCTACGGACGACTGATGCCCCCCAACCCCTACTCTTGGCAGAAGCCCTCACTGACCGTGGCCAATACCGGAGTGGGATTGTCACGAAGGAGATGAGAGATGCTGCCAAGGCTCTTAGATTGCAAGAAGGCATCACTGTACGCCGTGCAGATAAAACTGCCGCCTTCGTTCTCATAAATACAGAGGAGTACCATGAGAAACTAGATCAAATTTTGGCTGATACCTCAAAATTTGAACGATTGTCCCGCAACCCCACTGAGGATATCAAGAGGGAAGCAAACAGCATTATACAAACCATTAATGCTGCCACCAACGCCGTCCATTTGCCACCTATTTCAGGTGATTTTGGGCTCGGCTACTTATACGGAAATGTAAAAACGCACAAGCAAGGGAACCCTCTCAGGCCTATTATCAGCCAGTGCCCTGCCCCTACATACCAGCTTGCTAAGAGACTGAACACCTTACTCACACCCTATATCCCCAATAAATATTGTGTGACATCATCAGCAGAATTCCTAGAAAAACTGAGAAATTCCACAAGTGACGGAGTTATTGCCTCCATGGATGTCGAGTCCCTATTTACTAACGTTCCCGTGAATGAAACAATAAAATTCATAATGGACAGAGTTTATAGGGATACAACGACACCCACCCTCAACATCCCCGAGGCCTCTCTCCGTGCACTATTAGAAATATGCACCAAGAAAGCCCCTTTCACTACCCATAAGGGCCATATATTTATTCAGAAAGATGGAGTCGCTATGGGGTCCCCTTTAGGCGTCCTCTTTGCTAATTTTTATATGGGAGTAGTCGAGGAGAGAGTTTTTCGAAAAATCAGTAAACCAGACCTCTATGTACGCTACATTGACGATACTTTCATAAAAACGGCCAATCAGGAGAGCATAGAAGAACTTCGCCGAATTTTCGAGGAATGCAGCTCGCTCAGGTTCACCCTAGAGCACAGCCTCCAAGGACGTCTCCCCTTCCTTGATGTCCTTGTAGAAACAAGCAATGATAGTTTTAGTACCTCGGTGTACGTAAAACCAACGAATCTCGGCCTATGTCTGAATGGTGACAGCGAGTGCCCTAGTCGGTATAAAACTGCCACCATTAAGGCTTTTATTCGGAGAGCCATTTCTCACTGTTCTTCGTGGAGAGGCACCCACGAGGAACTTGACAGAGTTACTAAAATTCTGGTGAATAATGGCTTCACGAATAAGGACATTAATCGGCAAATTAAAAAAGAAATCGAGAAATGGTACCAGAATGAAGGCCCTAATGATACCAACACGCCAGCAAAAATAAATCTTTACTATAAAGGCATTATGAGCGTAAACTACAACGAAGAAGAAAAGATTATGAAAAATATAATAAAAAACAACGTTTTTGCCACGGCAGAGGATACTGAAATCAACCTCATAATTTATTACCAATCAGCAAAAACACGAGACTTGATAATGAAAAACAACCCTACCCCCGCCATGCAAGATGACTTGAAAAAGACGAACGTAGTGTACCGATATAAATGCCCCGTCCAGGAATGTCCTGGCACCTACATCGGGATGACGACGATGCGTCTTTCTAAGAGATTATCTTGCCACGTGCAACAGGGTGCAATAAAAATGCATTGCCTCCAAAAACATAATTTCATGACAACAAGGGAGCATATAGTGAAAAATGTAACAATCATCGGCCATGCCCCTGACAGTAGACGTCTCCGGATAATGGAAGCTATTTTTATTCAACAACAAAGACCTAACCTCAACACCACGCAAGAAGGGACCTTATTGCCAACATGTATAAGGTCCACTATCAACAATAGTCCAGGCAATAACAACTATGACAGGACTGATATAGCTGAAGGTCAAAACAGGGATTATCTCCTGACAGAACCAGAGCCAGTAATCCCACCAAACATCCCGGCGAGGCAGAGGCCACCACCCAATAGGATTAACGGTCTCCGCCCTAGGGCGGTTCTTAACCAGTGAAGATGGAATCTCGTAGCAGGACTCCGTATATAAGCCATCAAAA
>NW_027171111.1:5000-10000 GCF_036898095.1 Palaemon carinicauda
ATTGAATTCTGATTGATCTTATTATTATTTTGACGGTTTGTTTACTGGGATAGAAATATACTTTACATTTTACTTGTTTATTTTTGGGCTGTTATTTCATTGGGGTAGTTGTGTCCGATTCTGTTCATACCTGAAATCTTAAGATTTCCTTTTGTTCACTATTTCAGATGTGTGTATACTTTCGGATTCATTTCATTGGCCTCCGGATGATGCAGCCCAAGTACTCACTTTCTATCCTTATGGTTCACGTCAATTGTTTGTCATTCAGAAGTTTATTTTTGGTTCGAGTATATACATTACAATTAAATTCATTGTAACTTATACTTTATTATTTACTATACCCTATATTAACTTATAAATTTAATGAGTTACCTTATCATTAAATCTGTATAAAAACCTCATTTTTATACATGGCGACCGTGACAGGATCTGGAAGTTGAGTGGGTGGCTGTGTTTCCCGGAGGTAGGTTTAGGGTCCATGGTAATAATTTACATAAAAATTACTTTAAGTTATTTTTTGTGATTACTGTTTATACACTTCTGCTTGTATTAGTACTGCTATTTATTGTTTTACTGTGGTCTGTTGTTATATTTACTTATATATTAGTCAAGATGACTGAACTGAAGAGATTAATAACTTCTCGGAAGTTTGTAAGAAAGTCTGTTACGGAGTCTTTTAATCAACGTGATCAGTTCATCTTACTTGAAGCTTCAGATAAGCTAGCACTTGAGTCTA
Source organism: Palaemon carinicauda (assembly GCF_036898095.1). NCBI lineage: Eukaryota > Metazoa > Arthropoda > Malacostraca > Decapoda > Palaemonidae > Palaemon > Palaemon carinicauda. The sequence goes on from NW_027171111.1 coordinate 5,737, forward strand.
AGTTGACTGACAACATGGCACGTTTGAAGGATTTGGATCTTCAAATACAGGGTATTAAATGGAGTTCTGAAGAAAACGAAAGTGAACTAATGGAAGAATTGGAGGCCTGTGAAAATTATCAAGACAAACTACGTTCGTCTTTATTCAAGCTCCAATCGCCTGTACCGACTACACCATCACCCCCTACTCCAGCTCTTCCCCTTTTGAAGAGACCAACAGCTCCTTTACCTCGATACTCTGGTCAAGAGAACGAAGACCTAACTAAATTTTTATCTCAGTTTGAGGCAGTTATCAACAGGTATGAATACTCTGACTACGAAAAGCTTTTACTCCTAAAGCAGCAGATAACTGGAAGAGCCTTGGTTTTGATAGATTCCTTGGAGTCTCATAACCAAGGATATAGTAAAGCAAAGGAGCTCTTAGAAAAGGCACTTGCTTCTCCAGACGTTCAGAAATTCAGCACCATCAAGCAGCTATCTGAGCTAAACTTGGACAAATGTGATGACCCATTTGAATATGTATCCAAAGTTAAAGGTATAATAGAGAATGTCCGTAAGTTGAATGTTACTATTGATTATATTTTGCAATACTTTGTGTGGACAGGTCTGAATGAAAAGTTCAGGGATTTACTGATAAATATTACCAACCATACATGGCCTTCAATTGAAGAGATTAGTGATAATTTCTTCACTGCCTGCACAAGATACAGTCACCATAAGAAGAAAGTGAAAGTAACAGATCATTCTGTGGATATGGCAATAAATGTGAACTTCACACCAGAGGGAACTAGTGGAGCTACTACAAAATGTTATCCATGCTCCTTGTGTAGCACAGTCCAAGAAAAGGCTAGCCATAACATCAGAGATTGTACGAACTTTATTTCTCCTGTTTCCAAAGTCGAGAAATTGAAGAGTATCGATGGATGTACTAGATGTGGCCTGGCATCACATTCTACTGAAAAGTGCAGATACAAATTTAGATATCGGTGTGCAAATTGCAAAGGTTTTCATTGGAATTACTTGTGCACTCATCCAGGGGAAAATCAATCCAATGACATTGGTCAAAAGAATCTGGACCTTAACAAGAAAAAATTCCATGAAAAAAACAAGGACAAGAAAGACCCAAAGGCTAAAAATCCTACGGAAAGATCCCAGAATAACATTACTACTATTACAGAGGCTTTGAAGAACTCAAGTGAGGGAGATACGATTCTTCCAACCTTCACGTGTAACATAAGTGGTTCCAATGTGCGTTGTATGAAAGACAGTGGATGTCAATCCAATTTTATATCTGAAGAGTTGGCAAGCAGATTGAATCTACCAGTCATACGAGAGTGTGTTAAACTTACTGTGAATGGTATCAATGTCCCTAGAAGTTATGACACCAAAATTGTTGAGGTGGAAATGAAATTTGACAGGGATTCAAGAGTCATTTATGCATTGTGCCTTCCAAATATAAATATTACTTTGAATCTTCCCAAGTTGAACAGAGTTGTGAATGGATTTCTGTCAAAAGGATATAAATTGGCAGATACAAGACTTTTGGATGGTTCAGAAGATATTTCTGATATTCAGCTTATTTTGGGATCAAAATCCAGCTATTGCATACCTGAGACTGAAATTGTATTCGGAGAGAAATCTATATATTCAAGAACTCCTCATGGTGTAGTGTTAAAGGGAGCAACCGAGACTATTTTACATGATCTGCCTTATTTACCATATGCCCCTGAAGTCTCGTCGTCTTCCTACATTTCGATAACTAATAGAACCCCAGACTACCTGCCTTCAGAAGAAGCTAAGTTTTATCAAACCTCTAATGTAGATTTTGGTAAAATCGAGATTAGAAATGAATCATTTGTTTTGGAAGGAGAGGATGATGAAGTCAGTGGGTTAGTTGATATTGAAAAGGATGTACTTGATTCTGTTTGTGACGAAGCATTGTGTAGAGAGACTTCAATATACTCTGAAACTGTTGAAATCCATACTCAGTTGGTCAATTACGTTTTAGAGAAAACTACAAGGAATAGTGAAGGGAGGCTGGTAATGCCATTACTCTGGAACCCTAGAGTTTCTCACCTTTTGGGACATAACTTCAATATATCAGAGAAAATACTGTCAGGCTTGCAAAGAAAATTTCAAGGAAATTTAGATGATAAACTGAAGCAGATAAATGTGGTATTTAAAGAGCAAGCAGATGCTGGTATAATTGAGAGAATTGAAAATCTTGATAAATTCAAGAAGGAGCATCCAGAGTCCAGTTTCATGCCTTTTATGGGCATTTTTAAGCCTGATCGTGAGACCACAAAATGTAGGGTTGTGTTCCTATCCAATTTGAGTGACAAAGGAAGTATGAATCACAATCAAACTATGCATGCAGGTCCCACATTAAATCAGAAACTCTCCACTTCCATTATCAATTTGAGGTTCGGAAGCAAATTATGTTGCTTTGATATAAAGAAGGCATTCAACAATATAGGTCTTGAGGAAGTCGACCAAAATCGCCTTTGTTTTTTATGGTTTAGAAATCTTGAAGATGGAGATTTTTCAATTATTGGCTATAAGAATAGTAGACTTCCTTTTGGACTTAGATGTTCACCTGCATTATTAATGCTTGGGTTATACAAGATATTGATACTGGATTCTACCAATGATTCTTTTCCATTGATGAAACTCAAGAGAACCATTTATCAGTTGTCTTATATGGACAACTGTGCATTTACGGCAGAAACGTCTGAGTGTTTGTTGTGGATGTATACAATGTTGGAGGATATTTTCAGTCCTTATAAGTTTTCACTTCAGCAGTTTTTATCAAATGACATGTCATTACAAAAAAAAATTGACAAAATCCAGGAAACAGAGGCTCCGACAAAAAGTAAACTGCTGGGACTTGAGTGGGATCGAATGAGTGATACCTTGTCTACAAAACCCATACAACTGGATATAAATTCATCAACAAAAAGACAAGTTTTATCTACTATAGCTTCACAGTTCGATCTTCTTAATTTCAATGGACCTATACTGAATCGAGCCAGATTGTTTCTACACAGATTGCAGTGTAGACCAGAACTAGATTGGGATGAAAAGCTTACTGCTCCTTTGATCAATGAATGGAAGAATATCTGCAAGCAGGCCAATTCTGCACCTTCTGTAGAGTTCCCACGGAATTTTGGTGCTCGTACTGACAAATATAAATTGGTTGGGTTTGCTGATAGTAGTAAGGTTCTGTTTGGCGCTGCAGTGTCTCTGTATAACATAAGTACAAATAATATCTACTTTATTTTAGCAAGAAATAAACTGGTGAGTAAACAATTGGAGTCAAAATCCATACCAAGCTTGGAATTACAAGCTCTTGCTTTAACTGTAGAAACTGTAAAGGATTTGAAGAATGAACTTTCAGGATTTGGTTGCATTGATCCTATTGAGATAGTTGGATGCGAGGTCTATTCTGACAGTTTGGTGGTACTGACCTGGCTGCAGTCTTACGCCTTGAAACTTGACAAACTACAAAAAAAGCAACCCTTTATACTCAATAGATTAGAGTATATCAATAAGCTGTGTGAGGATTCTTGTATGAAATTTTCTTTTGTGTCTGGAGAAGATAATCCAGCAGACTGCATCACCAGACCTTTATCCTTTAGGCAGCTAATAAAAACTAACTATATAACTGGTCCTAAGTTCATTACAGAGAGCAAAAGCAATGTGATCTGTAGTGACAGCACATTGTCTTTCATCATACCTGGATTATTTGAATCAAAACGAGTGCAGAAAGTGGAGACAAATTGTGGTAGTGCTTGTTCACCTCATGTGGGCTCGGAACATCTTTTCCCTTTTAACAGGGTTTCTAGTTTTGAGAAGGCTGTGAGAGTGCATGCGGTGGTGCTCAGGTTCTGCAGCATTTTGAAATCTAAGTTTAAAAGTAAAAATCCAGCTCTAGATCATTTTGAAGTTGAAGATGAAGGTTTTAACTTTTATGATGAAGCTTGTAGGCAGATTATAATCAGGGATCAACATGTTCACTTCCCAGATGTCTTTGATTATTTTCACTCAAAACAGAAGCAGTTGAAGAATCTGCCTAACATTGTTGCACAGTTGAACTTGTTTCTTGATTCGGATGGCATGGTGAGGGTAAAAAGTAAATGCCGAAGATTGAAGGAAGTCCAACATCTTAACAAGTTCAACTATCCTTTACTACTATCGAAGGACAGTATGTTGGTTCCTCTGATTATAAGGGAATTGCACGTGAAGCTCTCACATGCTGGTTGTTA
>NW_027171111.1:20000-22784 GCF_036898095.1 Palaemon carinicauda
AATATATATGGTGCTGAGGAGAACACCATCACCTTCCTCCGGAATACAATGCAAAACTGGAAGACAGTGCTTACATGCTCTGGAAAACAGCTTGCCGACGTAAATATCAGGAGAGGAATCTTCCAAGGGGACTCTCTATCTCCACTACTCTTCATAGTAGCTATGATCCCCATGTCAAGAGTGCTAGAGAAGATTGAAGTCGGGTATCAACTCAAGAAAGGAGGCAGCAGAATTAACCATCTAATGTTCATGGATGACATAAAGCTGTTCGGGAAAAATGCTGAGGAAATCGACATGCTAATCCAGACTGTTAGAATTGTGTCAGGAGACATCAAGATGGAGTTTGGGATAGAAAAATGTGCTCTAGTTAGCATGGAGAAAGGAAAAGTAACAAGAACTGAAGGGATTAAGCTACCAGATGGAAATGTCATCAAAGATATAGATGAAACAGGCTACAAATACCTCGGTATAATGGAAGGAGAAACAATAAAACACAATGAAATGAAGGAAATGATTAGAAACGAATACTCAAAGAGAATGAAAGCTATACTCAAGTCAAAGCTCAACTCTGGAAACATGGTGAAGGCCATAAATACTTGGGCAGTGCCAGTAGTCCGGTACAGCGCTGGAATAGTGGAGTGGAAGAAGTCAGAGCTTCGCAATATAGATAGAAAAACAAGGAAGGTATTGACTATGTATCAAGCTCTACATCCAAGAGCCAACGTCAACAGGCTGTATATACCTAGAAGTGAAGGAGGAAAAGGTCTAATAAGCATAGAAGACTGCGTCAACATCGAATGCAGAGCGTTAGGCCAATACATAAAGAACAGTGATGACGAATGGCTAAAGAATGTATGGGATGAAGGCTTAATAAAGGAAGATGAAAATCCAGAAGTATACAGAGAAAGGACAGGAAAGAAGAGATTAGAAGAATGGCTGAGCAAACCAATGCATGGGCAATTCATGAGACAGACTGGAGAATTAGCCACTAAAGAATCATGGCAGTGGCTACAAAGAGGAGAACTGAAGAGTGAGACAGAAGGAATGATAATGGCCGCTCAAGATCAGGCCCTTAGGACAAGGTATATTCAGAGAGCAATAGACGGAACAAACATCTCGTCAAAGTGCAGAAAATGTATGGAAAAAGAAGAAACTATAAATCACATTGCCAGTGAATGCTCAGCACTTGCTCAAAACCAATACAAGAAACGGCATGATACGGTGGCTAAGGCTCTCCATTGGAGTCTGTGCAGAAAACATCAAATACCATGCAGCAGCAAATGGTATGAGCACCAGCCACAAGCCGTAGTAGAGAATGACCAGGCGAAGATACTCTGGGACTACGGCATCAGGACGGACAGGGTGATACAAGCACATCGACCAGATGTTACTCTGGTCGACAAATCAAAAAATAAGGTATCTCTCATAGATGTTGCTGTGCCGTGGGACTCAAGAGTGGAGGAAAAAGGAAGAGAGAAAATAGAAAAGTATCAAGATCTGAAACTGAAATTGAGGAGGCTATGGAACATGGAAGTGGAAGTAGTGCCCATAATCATAGGAGCACTCGGGACAATCCCAAAGTCTCTGAAAAGGAACTTGGAAAATGTAGGATCGGACATAGCACCAGGATTGGTTCAGAAAAGTGTGCTACTTGAAACAGCACACATAATAAGGAGAGTGATGGACTCCTAAGGTAACTGGATGTGACCTGGAATCCCACACTATAAATTACCAGTCAGTGATGACTGTGAATAGCAAAAAAAAAAAAAAAAAAAAAAAAAAAAAAAAAAAAAAAAATAATAATAATAATAATAATAATTATTATTATTATTATTATTATTATTATTATTATTATTATTATTATTATTATTATTATTATTATTATTATTATTATTATTATTATTAATAATAATATTATTAAAATTATTATTATTATTATTATTATTATTATTATTATTATTATTATTATTATTATTATTATTATTATTATTATTATTATTAAAATTATTATTATTATTATTATTATTATCATTATTATTATTATTATTAATAATAATATTATTAAAATTATTATTATTATTATTATTATTATTATTATTATTATTATTATTATTATTATTATTAATAATATTATTAAAATTATTATTATTATTATTATTATTATTATTATTATTATTATTATTATTAATAATATTATTAAAATTATTATTATTATTATTATTATTATTATTATTATTATTATTATTATTATTAATAATATTATTAAAATTATTATTATTATTATTATTATTATTATTATTATTATTATTATTATTATAATAATAATAATAATAATAATAATAATAATAATAATAATAATAATAATAATAATAATAATAATAATAATAATAATAATAATAATAATAATAATAATAATGATTTTAATAATATTATTAATAATAATAAAATAATAATAATAATAATAATAATAATAATAATAATAATAATAATAATAATAATAATAATAATAATAATAATAATAATAATAATAATAATAATTATTATTATTATTATTATTATTATTATTATTATTATTATTATTATTATTATTATTATTATTATTATTATTATTATTAATAATAATATTATTAAAATTATTATTATTATTATTATTATTATTATTATTATTATTATTATTATTAATAATATTATTAAAATTATTATTATTATTATTATTATTATTATTATTATTATTATATTATTATTATTATTATTATTATTATTATTATTATTATTATTATTATT
>NW_027171112.1:0-2500 GCF_036898095.1 Palaemon carinicauda
CCACGACAGTCTAGTTGTTTATCATATGACCTTTATTATGCTACAATATTCAGCCCAGAGAATATCAGAACTCTTCATGCTTCTTTCTTCTTTCTCACTTTCTTTGTGTTTTTTCGATATTGGGAAAGTAAATGAGTATGAAAAAAAGGCATTGTAATTAATGAATGTGAATGAATGCTTGTATAGATTTTTTCTCTTACAATTTCACCTCTCTCTCTCTCTCTCTCTCTCTCTCTCTCTCTCTCTCTCTCTCTCTCCTCTATATATATATATATATATATATATATATATATATATATTCAATATATATATACATAAAGAGAGAGAGAGAGAGAGAGAGAGAGAGAGAGAGAGAGAGAGAGAGAGAGAGAGAGAGAGAGAGAGAGAGAGAGAGAGAGAGATAGATATATATGTGTGTGTGTGTGTGGGTGTTTGTGTGTGTGATATATTTGTGTATATTATATAATAATAGTAATGAGATAACTTGTGTTTTTATGCTTTTTTCGGGGGGGGGGATAATACCAATATTATTTTGAATTATGTATTTTGAGGCACCTTCTTTGAGGTTAGAAGCATTGAAATAAGTATTCGAGTAATGATAATTTCACAAAGATGTGTCATGGTCTTGCAAAATTTGAAAATGACGATACTTGCAAAAATGGATAGTCACAATGTTACTTGCAAAAGTTTATAATTGCAATGTTACTCTTGCAAAAATGGAAAGTCATAATGTTACTTGCAAAAGCTGATAAGTCCAACGTTACTTCCATAAGTTGATAATCTTAACATTTATTGCAAAAGTGGATTATCACATCGCTACCTGCAAAACTTGATAATCACAAAATTTCTTGCAAAAGCTGGTATTCTCAACGTTACTTGAAAAGTTGATAATCCCAAAGTTACTTGCATAAGTTGATAATCGCAACATATCTTGCAGAAATGTATAATCGCAATTTTACTTGCAAGTAGTTGATATTCCCAACATTTCTTGCAAAAGTGGATAATCGCAGTGTTCTTTTAAAAATTGACAATTGTAACATTACTTGAAAATAATCGCAATATTACTTGCAAAAGTTGATAATCGCAACATTACTTTATAAAAGGATAGCCGCAACATTACCTGCAAAAGTTTTTAACTGCAATGTTACTTGCAAAAAAAAAATGTTCAGTTGCATCGTTATAGTACTTTTAAAAGTGGATAAATTGCCAGATTACTTGCAAAATTTTACAATTATAACGTTACTTGCAACAGTGAATGAGGATAATCGCAACGTTATTTGCAAACGTGGATAATTGCAACATTATTTTCAATTGTGGAAAATCGCAACGTTTTTTGCAAGTATGGATAATCGCAACGTTATTTACAAATGTGGATAATCGCAACGTTATTTTCAAATGTGGAAAATCGCAACGTTATTTGCAAATATGGATAATCCCAACGGTATTTTCAAATGTGGAAAATCGCAACGTTATTTGCAAATATGGATAATCGAAATGTTATTTGCAAATATGGATAATCGCAACGTTGTTTGCACATGTGGATAATCGCAACGTTATTTGCTTATATGGATAATCGCAATGTTATTTGCAAATGTGGATAATCGCAACGTTATTCGCAAATATGGATTATCGCAACGTTATTTGCAAATGTGGATAATCGGCACGTTATCTGCAAATGTGGATAATCGGCACGTTATTTGCAAATGTGGATAATCGGCACGTTATTTGCAAATGTGGATAATCGCCACGTTATTTGCAAATGTGGATAATCGCAATGTCATTCGCAAATGTGGATAATCGCAATGTTATTTGCAAATGTGGATAATCACAACGTTATTTGCAACTGCGGATAATTACAACGTTATTTGCAAATATGGATAATCACAACGTTATTTGCAAATTCGGATATTTACAACGTTACTTGCAAAAGTAGATAATCGTGACGTTATCTTATCAACTTGTAATGGTGAATAAATTTGATCAACTTGTAATGGTGAATAAATTTTATCACAAATTTATCTTGCAAATAATGTAGACTATAAGGTTCTAAAGTTCAGAATGCAATTTTAAATAACTGAACCTCAAATGTAATTATTGATTGGATGAAATCGAAAGCGCAGATTCCATCCAGCTCAGTGTGTAGGGAGAAGACAAGATATGAAGGAAAATCATAAGGATTTTTTAGGAAGCGAGGAAGAAAAAAAACACATTAAATTCTTCAATTTTCTTTCATGAAATCTACTCTTTTTCAGTATTTGGAAATTAGTTGATGAATTATTATAAGGTGCATTATATCTTTGATACATTCAATCTTTATAGGAACAATAGTAGGCTATATATATATATATATATATAAATATATATATATATATATATATATAAATATATATATATATATATATATATAAATAAATATATATATATATATATATATATTCATATGTATATATATATTTATATATATGTGTATATATATATATATATATATTTTGGGGGGGTT
>NW_027171112.1:7500-22777 GCF_036898095.1 Palaemon carinicauda
CTTAATCTTTGCAAACTTCCTTATTCTGGATATAATAATAATAATAATAATAATAATAATAATGTTTATTGGACAAAAAATATTTACATTCAAAGATTTACAAAAAGAAAAAAAGACTCAGTCCAAGCCCATGTGGAGCAGAGCTCTTCGGGCAATAATACAACAAAATAATATCATCAATTAAGTAAAAATAAAAAATAAAGTAAATATGGATATAGATATACAAAATGTACGCATACATATACATAATCATATGTATACAAATAGATACATATAAATGAGAATCTTAGCCTAAAAACAAATGGAAATGCATATTTATATGATAAGGAAAGATGGTATATGAAAGCTAATGGTATATACATTGAAAAAATTGTAGATATTAAGCAAAAAACTCAGTAAAAGAACTAGTTTTACAAATAAAAAAATATTCTAAACAATGAAACATACTTGCGTTGTGGTTAGGTAGGCAAGTATAAAGTGTGCTCTAATGCATTGATTGATTAGATGTGTTCAAACAATTAAAGATATATAATTTTTCCTGATCTTCTTGCAAATATATTCATAGCTTGCTTTTCGTACAAATACTTTCAAATGATATTTTATAGGTTTTTTTTTAAACAATATTGGTGTTCGGAACGTCGTTCAGACATCCTCTACTAAGGTGTCGGGAATAATATATATATAAAAAAAAAAATAAATAAGAGAACATTTGAGAGGAGAGAAGAATGTAATAGAGGAAATGGAATAATAAATAAGTATAGAAGGAAATACGGAAATAAAGATACAAAGAACAGACACTATCTAAAAAAGAAATCAGTTTACTTTTAAGCAGAAATTTTATCTTATCCCCTCGTAGCCAAAGTCGCAATTACCTGGATTGTAGAGGAACCTTTAAGAGCAATTCCAACTGTGTGAGGGCAAGACAACAGTCCCCACAAGAATGGCAAGAAGGAAACGTTCCGGAAGCAACGTTGAATGTTATGGAGAAAGGCAATCCGGAAGAGATGCTTTTCTAGATGTGGCGAGGAATGAACGGAAACCTACAAGTGAATAGTTGACCGGTGTACCAAGAATGTTGGGGTCGTTACTGTAGTTTTTTTTTTTTTTTTTTTTTTTTTTTTTTTTTTTTTTTTTTTTTTTTTTTTTTACAAAATATTCTGTAAACCTTGATTATTTTATCATACCACGAAGCTGAGGATGAAGGGGAATATACCACAGAATAATCTTTCGAATTTAAATGTCAAAATCATTTGATTCCAATTTGCGAATTAAAGATTCGAATATACGTAGAGCTGTCGTCTTATGATTTTTAAAAAATGGCTAGCGGTGACGATGAATTATTTTTATAGATAGCGCTACCTAGGTATTTTTCTTTTCAATCAATTTTGTTAATGATGAAAAACGTATTGTAATAACACCCGGTTGCTTCAATTAACTCTTATTTGGTTCCTTATTTGTGTACCGAATCTTATTTCCTTAGAAGTCTTTTATATATTTTGTTTTGTATATTTTCAAAATAGGATATTCTGTGCGCTGTTGCAGCTCTGGTAATTTCCTGATATTTACGGGACATGTCTAACTCATTATTGCCCTGTTGGAGGATAATTTCCTCTCTCTCTCTCTCTCTCTCTCTCTCTCTCTCTCTCTCTCTCTCTCTCTCTCTCTCTCATACGCATTCGCACGGATATACAAGTTGTATTCTATATTTTAGCTATATTTTTCATCAAAATATAGATATTTTTTTTATAAATTTCAAATAAGTGTTAGTTTGGGTACCTTTAAAAGGAGCATTATAACATTCCTTTATATTTATTTACCTTCAGAACTTCGAAACTGAGAAAGGATAGATTTTTAACGATAATAAGAAAGACATGAAACGCATAATTACATTCAGATATCAGTTAAATGTTGCAACCCTTGTTGCAGGTAGAAATTTACAAGTCACTCTCTTCAGGCAGAGGTCAACAGACCTAACATTTACACATGCGTTCAGCAACCAACTACTGATTACCAGCCACTGGCTGGTAATGATCCAGTAATAACATCTATTCCCCTAACCCCTAACACTTCATCCCTACATCATAAGGACAATTGGAACAAAATTTGACCTTTCACCTTTTGCTCGCTCACAATTTCCTCAAATGATTTCCCACTGACGACATCGTTTCAGGAAGAGAGAGAAGGAAAGAGAAAGAGAGTTCCTTGATTACCATTACGAAACCTTCACCAATCAAACAATACAAACTCTGAATACCATTTCAACATTTTATTTTGGAAATCGTTAGATGTAGCACTTGGGTATACCGAATGAACGATAAAGAACGGGACATTTCCACACCTTAATATTATAATTAATATTATTATATACCTAATAACTAATCTGTTCAGCTTATATATTAAACTTATTAGTCCAAATTACATACAATTAAAGACCCAGTGTTAATGAAACAGATAATCTTTCTTGTAAAGAGTCTTTCACATATCCATCTTTGGCTGAATCACTCAGCCAACGTCCATGACGTTTGAACAGTGTCTTTTACACCTCTATTAGCAGCACATGAAGCTCCACCAGATCTTAAGGAATGTAAACAATATTTCTTAATATCGCTGACATGTGGATCTACTGCTCTTAAAAACTCGTCACGTAAGTTTGTGTAGGACATCTTCTTGTTACACTGTCTCACTGTATAACCATTTTGGGTTTTACACAAATTACAGAATAGAAAATCACTTTGCTTTAATTTTGCCCATTCTATCAGTTTTTTCGAATTGTCCACAGGACATAAACATGTTCCAGTTCTTGCTAATGTAATCCATGCTCCATCTCTATATTTATCAGTTTTACTTGTTTCTACAAATATACTCATATAAGTTTCAAAAAACATAATATCAGATACCTTGATATTAAGGAGTTCAGAACTGCGCATGAAACCTGCAAATGCTAACAAACACGCACAGATGATACGTTGACTTTTCAGATTATAATCTTCATAAATCCCGTTGTACACTTTAAGCAAAATACCTACTGTTACAGGCTCCTTTTTAACAACTGGTTTGGATAAAATTCTTTTTCCTGTTTCCAGAACATTACACACTAATTTGGAATCTGTTGGCGACTTAAAATCATACATTTCATGAAACCATTTGATAGCATAAAAAGCCGAAATAACTGAAGCAGGACTTGAAGCACATTGAATTAAAGAACATAAGTAAATAGCTACAGTAAATGCCTTAGCAGGCAAAATATCCTCTCTCCCTAACCCACTGTTCGAAGCCCATTTATTCCAACGAATGAAACTGTTTTCGTATTTCCGACTTGTACTGACAGCTCTGGACTTTTGTAGTAGATCCGGGAGAAGGTCCACCTTGCCCGCCAAGACTTCTGGTAACGCTTCAATGTCTACTTTGTGAGCCTGAAAAAACAGATGTATAAACCAAGAATCAATTAAAATGATCTGATATTACGACATGAACATACATTATATAGTGAAGTCGCTTTGAGTATCGACATGTATACTCATGTACAGCAATGAAATATCAACTCATCAAATAACTCTGAGTATCGACAGGTATACTCATGTACAGCAATGAAATATCATCTCATCAAATAACTCTGAGTATCGACAGGTATACTCATGTACAGCAATGAAATATCAACTCATCAAATAACTCTGAGTATCGACAGGTATACTCATGTACAGCAATGAAATATCATCTCATCAAATAACTCTGAGTATCGACAGGTATACTCATGTACAGCAATGAAATATCAACTCATCAAATAACTCTGAGTATCGACAGGTATACTCATGTACAACAATGAAATATCATCTCATCAAATAACTCTGAGTATCGACAGGTATACTCATGTACAGCAATGAAATATCAACTCATCAAATAACTGTGAGTATCGACAGGTATACTCATGTACAACAATATCAACTCTTGGCGATGCCGCCTTCTTTAGCGATGCCGCTTTCGTATACAACAGGCAAAACTGCCTCAAGCTATATAATATAAAGCTTCTCAATCTACTGTAAACAAACAGTACATGTATAGTTACAACATGTCCAATACCCCGTTTACTCAAATGTTTGTCAAGGGAGAAAAGCCAATAAAATATTAGTTAGCACTCCAATCTAACGTTGTCTCCCTTTAAAATTAATAAACATAGCTAACATTCTAAACTTCAGATCAACATTTCCGAAAATTCCCTTTCCAATTTTTTACTTCACATAATAAGTTCTACTTGTAGGCAAATCTATCCAGTCAATCACATTTACAATGAGATTGCCATTAGGGCAAATTAATGGCCAAAATACTGCTGAATTCCAGTATGGCAAACTAATACACCTCGCGCTCTGTCCACTTCCATTTTACGAATGACTCTATACACCATAGATATAGGCGGTACAAAAAGACCAAATTCATGATGCCATGACTCTGTGAATGCATCAATACCAGTGGAAGACGGATTCCAAAACCTAGAGTAAAATCTAGGCAATTTAGCATTATGCTCTGATGCAAACCAATCAATTTGTAGTTGACCAAATCTATTTTGCAGTAACTGAAACAATTCAACAGAAATACTCCAGTCGTCGTTATCAACAATCCTTGACAAATAGTCAGCCTTATCATTTTCTGACCTGGGAACCCACTTTAATTCCAGCATAATAGAATTTCTTGTGCAAACTCTAATTTTTCAATTGCAATGGCCTGAAGATGTTTTTTCATAGATTCTTTCTTTACAATAGAAGTAACAGCTTGATTGTCAGAAAGCCATTTAACCCTGTGACTTGCCAAAACTTTACTCAATGACTGCAACACACGCAGTACAGCAACTAATTCCCGCCATGTTGACGACTGAACTGCTTCAACAGCTGTCCACTGACCATGGGATACACCATTGATAGTGTTAACCTCATATCCTGCGTATCCACTGTGACTTGCATCAGAAAATACTATCCTTGACCACTTTACCTGTTCAAACAAATCTACAATGTTCACAAGTTTCAAATGGGACTGCCAAAATCTTAACTGTTCGATACTATCCTCCGAAACAGGAACATAAGCATCCCAATGTGTAGCACTTCGAATATCAAAACTAATATATCTAGTCATGATTTGAGATAAATGACCCAGCACCAATGACATAGAAATAATCTGTCCCACTATGCTAGCCAACTTGCGTACTGGAACTCGTCTGTGTATTTTAATAGCGTGGAATATGCCAGAAATCATGTCTAAAGCTTTACATATCCTGCGATCAGGTATTAACATCGTACCTTCTAAGGAATTCAATAAAACACCTAGATATTCTAAAACTTGCACAGGTATCCACTCAGACTTTTTCGCATTAGGAATAAACCCAGACATCAACAAATCAGATTTAATCTGAGTTGCTAACTGTTCACACTCGGATACATTATGTGCACAACCGAAACCATCATCAAGAAACATTATGACAAATTTCCCATCGCCTCTCCATTTTGCTATAAGAGGCCTCGTGACTTTGGTGAAAACTGAACAAGCACTAGACAGGCCAAATGGTAACACCAGAAACTTGTAATAAAAGGTATTGCCTAACTTATCAGTCCAAGAGAAACCTAAATACTTAGTATGAGGTTTATAAATTTCAGTAAAGTTATATGCACTTGTCAAATCAAATTTAATCATGAAAAAAACCCTTTTTTAAATAAGCTAGAACAACCTTTAAATCTTCATATTTTACAGATTGCTTCCAAATGTGCTTATTGACTACACGTAAATCCAAAATGAGCGTTTTCTTTCCTGAATTCTGCACAGAAACAGACAGAGGATTAACTACATAAGGCTTTTCTAAGCACTTTTCAATTAAGTTTCTGTCTAACAAATCTTGTATAGCTTCGCTAACAAATTCCTGTTCTAACAAGGCCGACCTATTATTCTTATTATAAGAAGTTGGGGGGTTGGTCAATAATGGAAGCTTATAAACCATTCTGAATAATGTCTAATACAAAACTGTTTGCCCCTAAATCTTTCCAAAATTGCAAATTTTTTCAAAGTCTACCTCGGACTATAATATGTTTATGTCCCTGTTTATACTCATAAAAATCATGCGTAAATCTATCAAGATCAAATAAATACTCATCTTTTAACAACTGGTTGTTATCGCCCAACTTGGTGCATGGATTACTTTCCGCTCTGCATTTGGTTTCTTGGTACGGGGGAAGACGCGGCCCGAACAACGTGGGGGCAGTTTCTCCGGAGGTGTGAGCTTTCTCCACAGGGAAAACAGGGTCCAAGGGCGGGGCCACTGAACTGCGTGAACGGTGCTCCTGGGGTGAAGACAGCGTTGCCCAAGGCCAATATAGAGGAGGTCGGGCGGAGAGAAATGCCCGAAGCAAATTAGCGGGCCTCATCTACCCAGACGAGGCCCGGTGTCACCTGTCAAGTGGCCGTGGGAATTTTGTAGGTCACAACTGCCCAAGATAAGGCATGGGTGTGGCCCCCTGCAGTGCATGTTGTGGTAGTCTTGGAATGAATTTGTTTATTTCTTAAGGATTCTCAGAGGGAAGTTTTTTTTTTTTTTTTCCTTTTAAGAAAGCTGTGATAATAATTATTTCACCTTATATCTTAGCCTTAGTATGGTATTAAATAATTAATTTTTCAGTCTTGCAATGACTGCATTTTTTTGAGTAATTAAATTTATTGATATAATAATTATAATATACAATATAATATAGCATATAATTTCTCTAAGGCATGTATCAAAATACAAGGATTAAAGAAAATACAGATATTAATGTAATTTTTATTATTGAAAATTTATTTTCACATTTACAGAGGAGAGACTTAACCTAGGAAAAAAAACATGTTTTCTATATATTTAGCTTAACTTTATTTTTTTTTTTTTGGCGCTACTTCTGTTATCTTCAGTTTCTCTTGTCCTTTTTCTTAACTTTATCTGATTATTCAAATGCCTTATCCTAAAATATATAGATATTTTTGCGAAGAATTTGACGACCTCTTCTGGTATATTTGTTTCTCCTCTTTTCAGCTCTGCAACCAGAGTTTTTAGACAGTCATTGCCCCCTAAAAGAGATTTGCCATGAATGCTATTGAATATCTCTTGCAGCACTGTCAGCTGTGAGAAAAATTCATCTGATGGCAAATAAAGTCCGCCTTTATTCACCATCCCCACCCATGAGTCATTGGAGCACATAGACGCTTTTTTCCCTAAGTGAGGATATTTTGTTGAAAATGTTCTTACGATATAGCCCCCTATGTATTTTAGTGCTTCATTTTCAATTACGTTGGCTATTGTTTTTTCATTGCTTCTATTCTCCTTGTCTGCTTCTTCGATATCTTCTATATCATCAGTAGGGCAGTCCCACTCAAGGTCTTTGAATAAAGAACTACTTAGATATAATTCTAAAGATAATTCCCGTTCTTCCTTACACTTAACATTACATGCAGAAGCATTTATCATTATATTATCTTCATTGTTTCGCTCTGCATTTATGTTTGTTTTTTCACTTATTATCTTGATATCCTTCCCTAAAATTAATGATCTAATCCTATACTTAAATTCTACAGCATTTGGATGGTCATAGGTACCCTTCATTTGCCTAATCAGGCCAAACAAATGCTCTAGGCAATCTTGGTTCAATTTTTGTGTTAAAATATATTCAACACCATAGGTATTTTTTACCATATTGTAAAGCCCAATAATTGATTTACTTGAAAGAATAATCCCCTTTTGAAATTTATACAGACTTTTTGTCTTTAAATTACTCATTACTTTTATTACTTTCTCCAAGGTATTTATTTGAGAGTTTATTTCTACTCCGAAGGCATTTCTTGTGCTCACATCTCCAAACTTATGATTTGAATTCATAATATCAAACCAGTCATTGATCAGTGCAATAAAATCAGAAGTAACCTTCCAGTTGCTTGACACTAGTAGCCCCTTATTCCCCAGATATTTTAAAGCATTCGCACACGACGATGATAACAATTGAGCAGCTAATTTGACACGCTGCCTCTGTTGCCCACTTACAGTTAGATGTTGATTATTGATCTTATATGCTAACCCATATTCTGTTGCCTGTTTCATTACCATTTCACGAATGCTTTCATCTGATATATGATCTTCACCCAAATAAAATCCTGAATCAAGTAAATTGTTTCTAACTTAACTAGATGAGGCACATCAGCAAAAACATATATTTCCCTCTCTGAACTTGGGTTTTTGAAAGAAATCTTGTTAAGAGGATCAATTCCTAATTCCCTCCACATACGAAGGTTGGCTGACCCCATGCCATGTACAATTGCAACAACTGGATAGCCTGCGGCTTCAGTATGTACTATAATTTGCAATAGAAGGCTTTTTAAATCTGTTTGGTCAAAGTTGAAATGAATAGGTTGTTTCCATTTCCCTATTAACCCTCGTAACATAAACACTAGAGCTTTATCATGCGGCTCATATAACACATCCATACCTTTGTCTATACAATATTCATTCACTATACACATCTCATCTAAACTTAATACTGCAATTCTTATTTCAATGGTAAATATTTCAGATTTGGCCCGCAATAAGGATAACACACTTATCAATATACCTGGCTCGCAATGAAAATTACGATCTCTTTCTTTTAATGTTGTTTCACATGGCAGTGGAAACCCTTTTTTGAGACGCAAATATTTATATGCCTTAGAACTTATACTTCTTAAAGTTAAAGCAGAAGCAATATCCTCGCTGCTCCACTCCCTTACTTTCTTCTTGGTCACAATGGCTTTAATTTGTGTTTTACTAAAATATGGTTCTAGAATAATTTCAATTCTCTTCATCACTGCATTTCTGATAATTAGCACAACATTGTTATTCAGCTGAGTTATATATTCTTTTAATTTCACATTTTCTTCCTTCACTTCTTTTAATTCGTGTTTTATGTTTTGCAACTCTTTTTCCAGATATTTTTATTCTTTTAACCTGGCATTTTCTTCCTGTAGTGGCCACAAAAAAGTTTACCCCTCCCTGCCGCTGGTCTGAGTAGTGAGCTTGAACTCCAGGGTAGACTAGTAAGAGGAACACCGCTAAAACCATACGGTGTGCTGATCGAACCTGGATCACGGGAGCTGCTGCGCTTCCGCTTGATCGCCCTGTTCTCTGCCTTGATGATACGCGATTCATCTTCCGAATCACTAGCTACCGGATTCATTTCATATTGGCGTACAGTCTCCCAACCGCCGATTGAGGAGTCCGCAATACGAATTAACTTGTTCCTCTTTTTTATGCTATCTAAAGCCTCGTTGCACAATTCTCTTGTATAGTCCGGTTTTTTATTGTCCACAGACCACAATATCTGAGTTAGAAGGTCACTCACACCGGAATTAAATTCGTGCTGAAGTTTATTTCCTTGATATTTCCATTTTATTTCCTGTGCTGACTTAAGCCTTTTAACCTCACAAGCTACACTATCCGAAGCACCCTTAAATTCATCACGTAATGCTTGCACCTCGGCTCTTTGCTGCCTCATTTCAGAAAATAAATCACCCAATGTCAAACCCTGCTCCATGTGTGTAGGCGAATTTTCCGCCATTAGTCAATAAAGCGCTTAAAAATGATCGATGTCTACTGTTCGGTTACCCAAAGCTGAATGACAACTTTACTGCTTAACAACACGAAAACCACTTGAAACGCCACCTGGCGGTTACTTCATTACAAACAAGGGAAAATAATTTTCTTTTAATTCGTTCCTCAAACACAGAAAATTATATTTCTTTTTAATCTAAGAAGAAACGCCTTGAAATTCTAATCATAAAGTTTCACTTAAGTCTAAGGAAAATCCGCCAACTCTTGGCTCCATAAAGCGTACAATTCATTTGCCATAAAGGCACTCCATTTTATGAAGGAAATTTGCATTCTAAAATAGAGAAGCCGCCGAAAGGGTCTCTTGTGGGGTTCAGATTTCGCGTTTCAAGAGCTCTGAAGCCTGCGGTCTCTCGGAGGGAATTGAGGGAAAGCTGGAGGGCACCAAAGGCGCGAACATTTCTCATCAGACAATAACTCTGACACATTCAAGATGACTTTAATAATTTGAGTAGACTTTTTCCATGATAAAGTCATTAAAAACTTTCTTAAGGCCTTCGTGTCTGAAATATTAGAGTAATCTAGTCTTTTCAAATTATTAGGTAGACTAGGCTATAATGTTAATACCATAATATCTAATAATTAAACTATTTAAGGAAAAGGGTTACAATCTATACCAAAGTAACGCAGCTTGATTAACCCATTAAAAATAATCGTTAATTACAACTGATGGGAACATAATAGATAGGTGAATTAAAAAGATAATTAATAATCTTTTTAAATCTTTTAAAGTATGTTACCTTTCATGTTGCTTAGAATGGTACCAGAACTGATAAAAGACCTTGGTAATATTCTGGAAATACTCTTCTAAGAATATGTTTTATGGGAACAAGCAATGTTTTACATGAAAACACGAGAGAGACAACTGCTTGGAACAGTTTCTGAGAAAATTTTTGGCGTTTCAATTAAATTCGGTAAAAATTAATGTTGAAAAACAACAGAAGGATATTGATTCCTTATATATTCCCGATTATTTCGTTTTCCTAATAAAAGGTATTCTCTCTCTCTCTCTCTCTCTCTCTCTCTCTCTCTCTCTCTCTCTCTCTCTCTCTCTCTCTCTCTCCTCTCTCTCTCTCTCTTAGAGAGCAAAGGTTGTTTTTTTCCACCGAAGTACAGCATTTAAGTCTTCTTTATCCTTCCGTCACCAAGTCATGTAAGGAGACCCTTTGACATTTTACTTGTTCGCTTCTGGAAACTTGGAGAGATTCTGTTCTTTCCAGCTACTGTGGGAGACACTGCTGTGGGGAAGACATGATCAGTTGGAACGTGGAGGTGGATAAAAGGTTGTGAAGGAGGGCAGAGTTGAAATAAGGAAAGGGGATAGTTAAGGTGAGGGTGAGGGGAAATATAGGGGAAAGGGAGAAGGTGTAATGGGGTAGAAGAAACAAAAGTACCAAACTTATTTTGGTGGGGAAACGGAAAGAGGGGATTGTTATGGGGGGGGGGGGGGTAGATGGAGAGGGTATTTGGTATAGGAGGGAGGGGGAGATGGAGAGGGGATATGGTATAGGAGGGAGGGGAGCCTTTTACTAAGGCAAGAGGGTTTTTTCCTTTGCCATCGCAGGTCACGTTTTTTTCTTCCCTCGTCAAATGTGGCGTTGATGGCTTTGTTCTCAGCCGACGATTTTTCGCCTAATGTAGATCGCTGTAGCTTTTCTTAACAAAGATGAAAACGTTTCCTGGAGTCTAATAGATTTATCTTTTTGCTAATGTCGAGATTGTTAAGTTAAGATTTTTCATTTTGTCTTATAAGTAGTGTGGTTTTATATATACTATTTTTTATTATGTTTACCGCAAGTTTATAATCATATCATCATTTCTTATCTTTATTTTTATTATTTTTTTTTCCACATAACAATTGCTCACAAATTAAAAACAAAGTATTATATCATCGAATATAGGTAGATTTTTAAAAAGAATTTCCTTTTTACTCTCTTATAGAAGAATATGATAACGTTTTTTGTTTATGTAAGTTCCCATGTAAGACAGTAAATGTTCTTCTCTAGAATTATTAAAAAAAAAACTAGTTTTAAATTAGGATGAAATAACATGAATATCCAAATCACTCTTATATCTAAATGTCTTAATTCAAAGGGGCTGAGATGAAGAATTTTTTTTTATTTCGCTTATGAGGATGAAATATGATATTTTTAGAATTAACATTATTGCATAGTTTAGATGGACAATTTTCCCCTGGGATTTCACCACGGGGTCTATTCATTAGATGAAATTGTTGAATTGACTTCTAACGATGTTTGATCAATATTGATAAATTTCTAATTAATATTCTTTTTACTAATCAAGATGAATATGCTTTTGAATGGGTATTGCAGAGTATTTAAATGGAGTTTCAAAGTGATTCACTTCAAAATGAGATAATTATATATAAAGATATTCAAGAAAAACATTAGCCACTTGAAAACTTAACCACCCTCTGCTCGTCGCCAAATCAGAGAAATCTTGGTCAGGCCAATAGATATTTTAATTCAATTCTATTTCATCGTTTGAGTAAATTTTTTATTTTCTTGCCTAAAGTTATCTAATGCTAATATTAATTCATATTTACGCAGCATTTATTTTGTCCTTGTTTATTATTTTCTTACAGAAACAATTATAACTGATTTGTTTTAACTGATCGGAGTTTTTTTTAAATGTTTTCATGATGATACTAAATCAGAAATAAAAAATTGTGAAATGTATTTATTATAAAAGGGGCAAAAAATAATGCAAAACTCTTGAAACCTGCAATTTACTGGTTTCAATCTCGCCCAGCTCTTCTCTTTGTTAAGAAACTTTCTTTGATTAAAATAGAAAAAAAAACATGAAAATAAAAGTATTTAATATGACGACTCTTTAGCAACAAAAAATTCTTGAATTTTGGCGGTGTTGTCTCTCATCAACTAACTTTCACATGTTGCTAAGATTTTTATTTATTGATAAAGGCTGACTATAATTTCATTACGCAGATACATCTGTCTTTTTCACGATCCCGATGCTATTAGTGTTTACATGTTTATGGTAGAATGATGATTGGGAATATGCAGTGAACGCCTATGAGTGATATCGACTTGACTATTACAGGCTTTTGTTTTTTATTTTGATGGAGGTCTTTTTTTATAAGAACCTGATACAGGAGGATATACTGTAACTATAGAAAATGATAGATTCTTCTTCGGCTTTCTTTAATTGTCGGGAAGATCTTTTTCTAGGTGTTACATAACTTCAAGTAGACTTACATATATTTTCACGAAGAAACCTGTTTCCGTGTCCAATGAAGCAGAAGGCTAAAGCTTTGTCCACTCAGAACGTCAAAAGGGAGAGGCACCAGAGATCCAATTGCTTATGCATATAAAGTTCCTCAAGTTTTAGGCCTCACGCAATGGTGTACAAGATAAAACACCCCTATGGAGAATGCAATTATGTGCCCCTTCATGACAATAGATGTCTTCCTCACACAGTTTTTTTTTTTTCTCAATAATAAATCTTCCTATTTTTTCCACTGTAGTAATTTATACATTTTTTTTTTCTCCTAAAAGAATTCTATTGTTATAAATTATTCAAAGGTGATATTGCCTATCTTTGATTGCATACAGTTTGCAATGTGGATACATCTAGATCTCTTGTTTTTTTTTCTATATCCATCTATGGGTTAATAAAATTGTACCATAACGCCATTTGGTATAAATCTCTCTCTCTCTCTCTCTCTCTCTCTCTCTCTCTCTCTCTCTCTCTCTGTTATGCATCCTGAGCCTTACACCTGTTACAGTGATATACTGATAAGTGACACAAGTCCTAATCGATTGGGTAGAACATGCAACCCCGTTTTGAAAAGACTATAAAATAAGTTAACCAACCAAAAAACAAATGACTAGAAAATAACTTTGAGAGTGCAGACCTTCACCACGGCAACTTATTTCGGTCAACCTTGACCTTGACCTTTGACATAGGACCTTTCAAAATTGAATCACTTCCACATTGCAGTTATAACATTTAATACATGATAGTTTCACTACTCTATGAGGAAAATTGTGGCTAGGAAGTTGTTCACAAACAAACAGACAAACGGACAAACAGGGGCGAAAACATAACCTCCTCCCAACTTCCTTGGCGGAGGTAAATATCAGATTAATTCATCAACCAAGGTGTGACAGAGACCTTAAAAACAAAAGAAAAAAAATAAGAACTAGACAAATACTGATTCGGATTACATCGATAAAACATCAAGATCATTTTCCTGATTTAAACAAAATGTCATCAACATAGTAAACCTTCCACAGCACATTAGGGACCTTTGGAGTAGCTGAAATCATTCAGACAACACCAGAAGAATCAAATGATCTTTGCAATATCTACATTTTTTTTATCTCTGTGTATGATTGTTCCCCCCCCCAAAAAAAAAAAGATTATATCTTTGGGAATGGTATGTAATTCTTCCACACTTTCTCCTTAGTTACAATTTTGGGAATCTGTCTAATAAGTATTCTTTATTAGTAAACCAGAATTCGGTAATTTGGTATTTTTAATGCTAATATTTGCTATTCATCTTAATGTAAACTTACTCGTCCATATTGTATGAGAGAGAGAGAGAGAGAGAGAGACGAGAGAGAGAGAGAGAGAGAGAGAGAGAGAGAGAGAGAGAGAGAGAGAGAGCTGCTTTTGTATGATTGAGAAACCCTGGGTATCTTCTGGAATATTTTACCAATCTATAGTTAAGACTCTCTCTCTCTCTCTCCTCTCTTCTCTCTCTCTCTCTCTCTCTATCTCTCTCTCTCTCTCCTCTCTCTCTCTCTCTGCATGTTCAATTACCCGTTTCAATTTTCCTTAAGGATACGAAATGTCCATCCTTCCTCTGCCTTGTTTATGTTATGTCTATATGTCTGTTTGTGTCTTTGAATTTCTAGAGCTGTCTCTATTTTATCCGATCATTTCTATCCTTGATCGATGTTTTCATCAAAGTTATTTTTATCACACCTTCCATATTAATATTTTTTCCCTTTAAATAAAGTAACCGATTAAGATTCTCATTTCGTTTTACCTTTCAGAAAATTACCGCCATTCTGGAATTTTCTGGTGACCTTTTCCTTCTGTGCTTTCGTTGGCGTTGTTTATTCCATGAATACAAATTAATTCATTCAGATTTTTCCCCAAAGTGTCAGTTCTTAATGAAATGTTTTAATTTTTTTGCTTTTTCTTGATTTTTTTTTTAATCCTATCTCAATGGGAGTTGAAAATTTCAAGTGTCTCAAATGTTAATGACTCTACGTTATTATTATATAGTATTATTATTATTATTATTATTATTATATTATTATTACTATTATTATTATTATTATTATTATTATTATTATTATTATTATTATTATTATTATTAATAATAATATACCCAATTTTATTCAACTTAGGCAATTGGAACCAAACTGCAACGGGAGGGTGTGACAAAATCGAGATCCCCGATTCCTTATTCGGAGATTTTGTAGCCAATTCTTCTCCGGTCCGCAAAAATACAGACTCTAGATCCCCCCCCCCCCCCCTCCTACCAAGCACAATACTACTCTTTTCAGCTATTGGCAAGCGAGTTTACGATGTTTTTAATGACAATAACAAGTTAGAAAATAACTCTAGAAAGGAGGTTATTTCAAC
>NW_027171113.1:0-2500 GCF_036898095.1 Palaemon carinicauda
GTTCAAAGAATTACTGTATGATAAAAATAACTTTTTATTATATATTTATAAATGTGATTAGTTGGTCTTTGGACTAATATTTCACATTTCATGAAACATAAAAGGATTTTCACTTACGTTGCATGAATGAAGAGCCTGCAGTGTATGAAATGGTACACTCAGGTACAGTATTCTATATGTTTTCTTATTTTCCTTTCCTTACTGGGCTATTTTTCCCCTGTTGTAGCTTAGCTAGTAGTAGTAGTAGTAGTAGTAGTAGTAGTAGTAGTAGTAGTAGTAGTAATAATAATAATAATAATAATAATAATAATAATAATAATTGTATCTATTGCCCTATAAAATTAAAATCTAATATTTATTTCCTTATTTCCTTTCCTCACTGGGCTCTTTTTCCCCTGTTGGAGCCCTTCGGTTTATAGCATTCTGCTTTGCCAAGTAGGGTTGTAGCTTATCTGGTAGTAGTAGTAAGACTAATAATAATAATAATAATAATAATAATAATGATGATGATAACAATAATAATAGTAATAATAATAATAATGATAATGATAATAATAATAATGATATCTACTGCACCTAGCCGAGCGAGATTATATATTGTTCAATGAATATATGAATAAAAAAATATACATTTTATTCACTGAGAATACCAAGGCTTATAGCAAGATCCCATAAGATTATAACACCTCATTATTATTATTATTATTATTATTATTATTATTATTATTATTTGCGAAGCTACAACCCTAGTTGGAAAAGCAGGATGCTATAAGCCCAGGGTCCCCAACAGGGAAAATAGCCCAGTGAGGAAAGGAAATAAGGAAAAATAAAATAATTTCAAGATCAGTAACATATAATAAATATTTCCTATATGAACTATGAAAACTTTAACAAGACAAGAGGAAGAGAAACGAGATAGAATAGTGTGCCCGAGTGTACCCTCAAGCAGAGAACTCTAACCCAAGACAGTGGAAGACCATGGTACAGAGGCTATGGCACTACCCAAGACTAGAGAACAATGGTTTGATTTTGGAGTGTCCTTCTCCTAGTCCTGTTGGATGGGCGTTCGAGACCTGCTCAAAAGTCGATAGTTTCTTTTAGTGTCTGCAACCTAACCATCCTAGTGAGCGGAGAATAAAGGCTCTGGGGGAAGCCAGTTGGTTTCTCTGTTGAGTCATCAGGAGCCATTGTCTGGTTCTCCCTCGTCCTAGCATGGGCGCTGATTATGTCTGTGGTTATTCTCTAGAGCTTTGGTAATGTCCCTTGCCTCTGCCATTCATGAGCGGCCTTTAAACCTTTAAGGCTGGTATGATTTTGATTTTATTCATACGTGTAACTATGTATTGATACATTTATACACAAATGTATGTATGCATATATTATAAACAAACACACGCATGAATGTTAATATAACAAACATTGATAAAGTAATGTTTTTTTTTTTGTATTATTTTATTAACTTATAAATAATAAATATATCATTGTTGAAAAGTAATATCAGTAAATAGAATTGTTAAATTTAGTTTTTTGAGTAAATCCAATCTACTAATACATTTAAATTCAAAATAATTTAATTTGTAACTATTGAATTAACTTTCTTGGGATTTATGTAGTTATATCCTTCTCTTTCTGAAGAGGCGGTTTTGTGGCTAGTTTATTTAAGAACCATCAATCCCGTTTTCTATGTTTAGGTGAAAAAAAAAATTCACATAGACTAACCTATATTTTTTCCTCTTTGCAGGTAAACTTTATGGGGAGTCATTCGCCCTTGTTTGTAAGTAAATACTAGAATGTTTTGCTTCTTAATTAGGGGGAAATTGATTAATTAATCAATTAATTTGCTTTAGGTAAATATATATGAATATGTACAGTCAAATTCAGAAGTCCCTAACACTCACTGGCCATTAGATTCTTATTGTAGAGTCAGCGTTAATAGAAGAATATATCTGAATTTAAGGTATATGGGTTTATGTACAGTCAAATTCAGAATTCCCTAACACTCACTGGCCATTAGATTCACTCACTGGCCATTAGATTCACTCACTGGCCATTAGAGTCTTAGTGTAGAGTCAGCGTTAGTAGAATAATATATCTGAATTTAAGGTCTATGTGTTTATGTACAGTCAAATTCAGAAGTCCTTAACACTCACTGGCCATTAGATTCTTATTGTAGAGTCAGCGTTAATAGAAGAATATATCTGAATTTAAGGTATATGGGTTTATGTACAGTCAAATTCAGAATTCCCTAACACTCACTGGCCATTAGATTCACTCACTGGCCATTAGATTCACTCACTGGCCATTAGAGTCTTAGTGTAGAGTCAGCGTTAGTAGAATAATATATCTGAATTTAAGGTCTATGTGTTTATGTACAGTCAAATTCAGAAGTCCTAACACTCACTGACCATTGGATTCTTAGTGTAGAGGATGCGTTGATAGAAAATATATCTGAATTTAAGGTATATGTGTTTATGTACAGTCAAATTCAGAAGTCCCTAAC
>NW_027171113.1:10000-22768 GCF_036898095.1 Palaemon carinicauda
AAACTCTTTATCTATGGTAAGCAGGTCTTCTAGGAAAAGGACACTCCAAAATCAAACAATTGTTTTCTAGTCTTGGGTAGTGCTTCCCATAGTCTTCCACTGTCTTGGATTAGAGTTCTCTTGCTTGAGGGTACACTCAGGCACACTTTTCTATCTTGTTTCTCTTCCTCTAATATTTTTTTTTAAGGTTTTTATAGTTTATATATGAAAGATTTGTTTTGGTGTTGTTAATTTTCTTGAAATATTTGGATTTAATAGTTGATTACTTCTCTTTTAGTTAATTCATTTCCTTATTTCCTTTCCTCACTGGGCTGTTTTCCCTGTTGAAGCCTTTGTGCTTATAGCAGCTTGCTTTTACAACTAGGGCAAGTAATAATGATAATAATAATAATAATAATAATAATAATAATAACAGAAGAGTTGAGCCAATTTTGAAATAGACTTGTTATTATTATTATTATTATTATTATTATTATTACTAACTAAGCTACAACCATAGTTGGAAAAAACAGCATGCTACTAGCCCAAGGACTCCAACAGGGAAAAATAGCCCAGTGAGGAAAGGAAATAAGGAAATAAACTATATATGAGTAGGAGTAAGTAAAAATATAAAATATATGAAGATTAGTAATGCCATTGAGATAAATATGCCATATTATTATTATTATTATTATTATTATTATTATTATTATTATTATTATTATTATTATTATTATTAAATGCTAAGCTACAACCCTAGTTGGAAAAGCAGGATGCTATAAGCCCAGGGGCCCCAACAGGGAAAATAGCTCAGTGAGGAAAGGAAACAAGGAAAAATAAAATATTTTAAGAATAGTAACAACATTTAAATAAATATTTCCTATATAAACAATAAAAACTTCAACAAAACAAGAGAAAGAGAAACTAGATAGAACAGTGTGCCTGAGTGTACCCTCAAGCAAGAGAACTCTAACCCAAGACAGTGGAAGGCCATGGTACAGAGGCTATGAAGGGAGACTCATGTCATCCTGTTCAACATAACAACAATCGCTGCAAGTCTGAACATCTGAAGAATTGATCCAATTTTGAGGAAGATCCTTATCCCAGTGAGGACCAGGGATCAGGGATCAGGCCAAGGAGAAATTGGTACGAATATTAACCCTTTTACCCCCAGGCTCTTTGGAAATTTCCAAACCTTAACCCCCAAGGGGTTATTTTTTTCCCAGCATATTTTGCAGTATATTTTTTTTTTAAATTGCTCTAACAGCCTTAATTTTTGTTATAGAGAGGTCAGGTTGGTCTCATTCTCTTGGAAAATGGCTGAATTTTTCAAAAATTTACCGGTACGTCCATGGGGGTAAAGGGATGGGTTTTGTGAAACATACCTGTACGTCCTTTGGGGGTAAAAGGGTTAAGTACATAATTATGGGTAATGTAAGAATCGATAATACTTAGAGATAGATTCTTATTCTAGAGAGTTATTGGATACTTTGACTGGTCAGAAACGGCTACATTGGATCCTTCTCTCTGGTTACGGTTCATTTTCCCCTTGCCTACACAGACACCGAATAGTCTGGCCTATTCTTTACATATTCTCCTCTGTCATACACCTGACAACACCGAGATTACCAAAACAATTCCTCTCTCAAGAGGTTAACTACTGCACTGCAATTGTTCAGTGGCCAATTTCCTCTTGGTAAGGGTAGAAGAGACTCTTTAGCTATGGTAAGCAGCTCTTCTAGGAGAAGGATTCTCCAAATTCAAACCATTGCTCTCTAGTCTTGGGTGGTGCCATAGCCTTTGTACCATAGTCTTCCACTGCTTTGGGTTGGTTTTCTCTTGCTTGAGGGTACACTCGGGCACACTGTTCTATCTTATTACTCTTCCTAAGGTTTGGTTAAAGTTTTTATAGTTTATATAGGAAATATTTATTTTAATATTGTTACTGTTCTTAAAATATTTTATTTTTCCTGTTTCCTTTCCTCACTGGGCTATTCTCCCTGTTGGAGCCGCCCCCGGGCTTATAGCATCCTGCTTTTCCAACTAGGGTTCTAGCTTAGCAAGTAATAATAATAATAATAATAATAATAATAATAATAAGCTATGTTCCATATAAGATAATTTAGATATATCTTTTTTACAAATTTAAGATTTAGATAATTATGCAATGTCTATATATGGATTTATTTTACATGGTATGGAGAAGTACCATCAGTACACCTTCTATAAGCATTGTAAGCATTACTTAACCCTTTGGTGACCGAGCCCCGGGACGATGTCGCCGTTAGGCGCATGACCTTTGCCCACCCAGCGATGATGTTATTTGTCAGCCTACTTATGTTGGCGTTTTGTAGCATAATTAACGAAGGAATAAAGGTAGAAATAAACTTCATATTCCATTAAAAAGATTATTAAATTTTCTATAGATATCTTACGATTACATGAACTTATGACGCGAAAGCGCGTCATTGCGTCAATAGAAGGTTATCCACCTCTCTCACCACTCCATCAACATACAAGTTAAACAACCACGACGACATCACACATCCCTGTCTCAGCCCCATCTCACCGGAAACCAATCGCTCACTTCATTTCATATTCTAACACATGCTTTACTACCTTTGTAGAAACTTTTCACTGCTTGCAACAACCTTCCACCAACTCCATATAACCTAATCAGTTAGGGGATATTGTACATGAAGAAAAATGACACATGCCAATACTGAAATCAGTAGATTTGAGCTCCAGCATTGGCAGATATTACTCTTTACAGAAATTGATATTGAACGATGCAACACTTATTATCTTCAGTCACATAATTTGATAAAAACTTTTACTCTTTTCATAATTTATTATATCAGATCTATTTAGATGGCACTGATCTCTAGATATTTTATACTTCTCATATAGTTTATTTATATCCTTATTCTTTCCTCACTGGGCTATTTTTCCCTGTTGGAGCCCTTGGGTTTGTAGCATGCTGCTATTCTAACTATGGTTGTAGCCTTGTTAGTAATGTTAATAATAATACTATTAACATTTATGCATTTGTTTGTGTATGAAATATGCATTCGTACACATATCGGCATGTGCGAACGTATATATATATATATATATATATATATATATATATATATATATATATATATATATATTCATATATCTATATATATATATATATATATATATATATATATATATATATATATATATATATATATATATATATATATATATATATATCGCTGCACCCCTTTGGCTATATATGCTTTATATCCTATCTCCATTTTAGTAAGAAACAATACAACACACAAAATCTTGTGTTGTTTCAGAGTGAAATGGGAAGTCTAACCTAACCTAACCCCCCAAAACAACTGACCTGATTCGAACTTGGCCCTCGAAAAATGTTTTAAGAGATTTCAGTTTGCGTACTCGTGTTGTCGCGATGCTGCTGATGCGGGCAGTGAAAATACAGTAATGTATAGCGTTTATTGAAATGTATAATTGCCATACCAGCGATACATTTTTCCAAATTGATTGAGAAAATATATGAATCTGTTTCCAATTCCTAACTAGTCTTGGTAGGGAAAAATATGAAATAAAAAATATATATAAATTGTTGCGGAGAGTAAGCATATATAACATTTTGTCGAACAGGGGAATAGAATAAAGTCCTTCTCTCTGGAGACTACGTGGCAGTCCTAATGGAGATGTGGGTGGGTGCCATGAAATCATTTTAAATTTGAATAAAAAATACAGTTATATATTCGCTAGCATTTTAGAATTACATGAAAAAAAGTTCTCACATTATTTGTCATCTGTCAAGTGGGAGACAATCATTTATTTTCATAGTTCTGTCTTCATTTTTATTAGAAAAAAAGAAAGACAAAATATAAATGGTAATTGGCTCCCCTGTTCAGCGCTTAACGTGATACATACTTGTAGCATGTTTTGGTATAAGTGGAAACAACTCCCCTCTCTCTCTCTCTGTATGTATATATATATATATATATATATATATATATATATATATATATATATATATATATATATATATATATATATATATATATACATATATTCATTTCTGTATATATATATGTGTATATATATATATATTAGAGATAAAACAGAGAATGCAATCTTAGAAGTACAGGGTGGTTTTAGAAGAGGTAGGGGTTGTATGAATCAGATTTTTACAGTTAGGCAGATATGCGAGAAATATTGAGCAAAAGGTAAGGAGGTGTATGTTGCGTTCATGGATCTGGAGAAAGCATATGATAGAGTTGATAGGGAAGCAAAGTGGAATTTGATTAGGTTATATGGAGTTGGTGGAAGGTTGTTGCAAGCAGTGAAAAGTTTCTACAAAGGTAGTAAAGCATGTGTTAGAATAGGAAATGAAGTGAGCGATTGGTTTCTGGTGAGAGTGGGGCTGAGACAGGGATGTGTGATGTCGCCGTGGTTGTTTAACTTGTATGTTGATGGAGTGGTGAGAGAGGTGAATGCTCGAGTGCTTGGACGAGGATTAAAACTGGTAGACGAGAATGACCATGAATGGGAGGTAAATCAGTTTTTGTTTGCGGATGATACTGTACTGGTTGCAGACACAGAAGAGGAGCTTGGATGATTAGTGACAGAATTTGGAAGTGTGTGTGAGAGAAGGAAGTTGAGAGTTAATGTGGGTAAGAGTAAGGTTATGAGATGTACGAGAAGGGAAGGTGGTGCAAGGTTGAATGTCATGTTGAATGGAGAGTTACTTGAGGAGGTGGATCAGTTTAAGTACTTGGGGTCTGTTGTTGCAGCAAATGGTGGAGTGGAAGCAGATGTACGTCAGAGAGTGAATGAAGGATGCAAAGTGTTGGGGGAAGTTAAGGGAGCAGTAAAAAATAGAGGGTTGGGCATGAATGTAAAGAGAGTTCTGTATGAAAAAGTGATTGTACCAACTGTGATGTGTGGATCGGAGTTGTGGGGAATGAAAGTGACGGAGAGACAGAAATTGAATGAATGTGTTTGAGATGAAATGTCTAAGGAGTATGGCTGGTGTATCGCGAGTAGATAGGGTTAGGAACGAAGTAGTGAGGGTGAGAATGGGTGTCAGAAATGAGTTAGCAGCTAGAGTGGATATGAATGTGTTGAGGTGGTTTGGCCATGTTGAGAGAATGGAAAATGGCTGTCTGCTAAAGAAGGTGATGAATGCAAGAGTTGATGGGGGAAGTACAAGAGGAAGGCCAAGATTTGGATGGATGGATGGAGTGAAGGAAGCTCTGGGTGATAGGAGGATAGATGTAAGAGAGGCAAGAGAGCGTGCAAGAAATAGGAATGAATGGCGAGCGATTGTGACGCAGTTCCGGTAGGCCCTGCTGCTTCCTCTGGTGCCTTGGATGACCGCGGAGGTAGCAGCAGTAGGGGATTCTGCGTTATGAAGCTTCATCTGTGGTGGATAACGGGGGAGGGTGGGCTGTGGCACCCTAGCAGTACCAGCCGAACTCGGTTGAGTCCCTTGTCAGGCTGGGAGGAACGTAGAGAGGAGAGGTCCCCTTTTTTGTTTCATTTGTTGATGTCAGCTACCCCCTAAAATTGGGGGAAGTGCCTTGGTATATATATATATATATATATATATATATATATATATATATATATATATATATATATATATATATATATATATATATATATATATATATATATATATATATATATATATATATATATATATATATATATACATACTGTATATATACATACTGTATATATATCAAATTTTCTTTCCTGTCACGCTGGGCGGCGATGCCAAATGGATGACCCCTTGGTCTCTCATCATTCCTCGGGTAGAGGGAGAGAGAGTATTCATACCCTGGTGAGTTAGTGTACACTGGGAGGTTGTTAGGAAAGGGTTGAATCTGTATGCGTGCATATCTCTCTACATATTTAACCATTATTTTGACGGGTCGCATACACTAGTGTTATTATAATGGACGTGTAAGTTAAAATCAATGAATACTCTCATTTGTATTAAATGATCTCTCTCTCTCTCTCTCTCTCTCTCTCTCTCTCTCTCTCTCTCTCTCTCTCTCTCTCTCTCTCTCTCTCACAGTGTATATTAGCTAAACTGCAGTTCTGAATATTAAACTATCCATTTATCTATTCTTGTAGCCATACATAATTTCTCATTGTAGGGCCTGTCTCTCTCTCTCTCTCTCTCTCTCTCTCTCTCTCTCTCTCTCTCTCTCTCTCTCTCTCTCTCTCTCAATGTATGTTAGCTAAACTACAGTTCTGAATATTAAACTATCCATTTATCTATTCTTGTAGCCATACATAATTTCTCATTGTAGGGCCTGACTCTCTGTCTCTCTCTCTCTCTCTCTCTCTCTCTCTCTCTCTCTCTCTCTCTCTCTCTCAGCCTTATCTTTAACACTAACCAGACACAAGAACTGCCACCACACGTGCAGATACAGCGAGATGTAACACAAGCTACTCATGTTTCCTTATGCAATCTTTGGCAGATGAAAATAAACGTCTCATCATATCCTTGTTTTTGTTTCCTCTTCCCAATCATTCAAGAAGATGAGAGAGAGAGAGAGAGAGAGAGAGAGAGAGAGAGAGAGAGAGAGAGAGAGAGAGAGAGAGAGAGAGAGAAAGGAAGGGGGGTGTAAGTCTATTTTTAAGTCTCGTTCATGGGCGGTGGAGGGGTACGTTCAAACGGCCCATAAAGACCTCGTATAAACCTCCCACGCCTTCCTTGTCTTAATGTAAACTTTAAAACGTTCGGATGCGTCCGAGGGCAGGATAGCTTGTCTCCAAGGCGACTTCATTTCTCGTAGGTTAATGTATCTTAAGTCGTAAGCGAAGCCGTTAGGACAAAGGGGGACGGTGGATTTCTGTCGTTTATCTGCTTTGTTTCAGGCTGACCCTGCGAGATTTGTGCATTGAGTTGCCAACGTAGGAATGAAAGTAATTGATTTAACGTTATATAGACGGTATTTATTGATTTTATTAAGTAGAATGGAGCTCTTTCTTACGTTTATTGTTGTAACAAATAAACACTTGCTATTTATAATGACGTAGAATCACATGTAGTTAAATGAGCTCTAATAGTTAAGAAGATACGAATTTAAATATTCGTTCTTCAGGATGTCCCCGAAACTACGGGATTATTTGTTTACATTGAGTGCCTGGTTCGTGTCAGCCATGGTGAGGCCGCTCATTATTCTAATTTCTCGGCTATTGAATGAAGCTCAACATATATATTTTTAAAGTGTGTAAGGTTGAGCTTATGTTTAATAAGCTTTATACTTTCTCTACAACACGTACCTTTTCTACTTATTTAGTAATAGGAATTTGAATACAGTTAATTTTAATACTATACGTGTTTATACATTTAGCTGTTATTCTAAGTCAGACTAACCAATTATTTTCCAAACTTCCTCAGTCTTTGTTTACGTTTTATAGCACTAAATTTTTATCCATGAGGTGGCATAAATGAAGTCTTAGCCTTGAGGTTAGAACAGAAGGAGAATTTTTAAAGGTAGAATATATGGGTATGAAATTCATAGGGACACAGTATTATGTATACTTAGGAAAGTACATAGTTGGACATGTTTCAAATCGTTTTATAGATAACTGAAGTCAACAGGAGATAAGCAGTGTGGTGTTGATAAGAAACTCTGTGTGTGTGTGTATGTGTGTGTGTGTGTGTGTGTGTGTGTGTGTGTGTGTGTGTGGACCAAGCTCTGTGAAACGGTACTCAGAAAGTTAAAGAACTGTGTGTGTAGTAAACTAAGACTATATATATATATATATATATATATATATATATATATATATATATATATATATATATATATATATATATATATATAATGAAAACTTAAATGTAACTATCTTAATGAACTTTGAATCAAATATGTTCTTTATTTGTTTTAGTAAATGTAGGTAATGTTGTCGAAGATTACTTAGAGAGAGAGAGAGAGAGAGAGAGAGAGAGAGAGAGAGAGAGAGAGAGAGAGAGAGAGAGAGAGAGAGAGGGAGAATTACATGGAGTCTTTAATAATAATATTTCTAGTTCTTGTGAAAGGCTAAATAGTAGACATTGTTTAGTACTTAGATTACTTTTCCAGTAATTCCAGCTTAAGGGGAGAGATAGACCACTTTGCTCTGAGATGGAAAAAGAATTATAAATAAAAGGCTAAGCGAAAGATAATAAGGGGCCTGATGCACAATGGTGCAATATGTGTAAGGAGGTCCGACGTGCTGTTTATAAACGTTATATAGAGTAGAGATATGATAAATTTTGCACTTTTAGTCGTGTTTTTCATATTCATATATGCCACATATAAATCCAATAATACCTGGATTCTCTATACTTCGGGATTAGAGACCCAAGGGGGAATCAACTCAAAGATAATAGCTTCTGGCCTGCCGGGGAATCGAACCCGGGCCAAAGAAGCTGAGATGATAGTATCATACCATCTATCCATATAGAGAGATGCTTGAAACTGATTGGTAACGTCTCTGCCTGGTGTTTGGCAGACGGGGGTTCGAGTCCCGCTCAGACTCGTTAGTGTCTTTAGCGTCTGCAACCCTACCATCCTTGTGGGCTAAGGTTTGGGGGCTATGGGGGAGCCTATAGGTCTATCTGCTGAGTCATCAGCAGCCATTGCTTGGCCCTCCTTGGTCCTAGCTTGGATGGAGAGGGGGCTTGGGCGCTGATCATAGTATATATATGGTCAGTCTCTAGGGCATTGTCCTGCTGTTGGACCGTCATGCATTCCAATCTGCTCATCTCCAATAGCATTACGTCATCCTTTCCGACTGCCTATTTAGGACACACCCCACTCCTGCAGAAGGCGAGGAGGAATGCCAAGAATCCTTCGAACAGAGCTGCCTTGTTTCATCATCTCCCTGACTACCATCCCCCCAGGGTGGAGTAGCGGACGCCCCTAACCCCCAAAAACCCCGAGTTCCACCCATAACCGCCCCCCCCCCCCCCCCACCCCGAGTTCCACCCACGCACGACCTCCAACAGAACCTCCTCTTCTCAACCTCGCTTCTCATCAATAATATATCTATAAGTTACCGCGCTGTTTGTTTTGCCCTCCCCCTCCCCCTTCACCTATCCCTTCCCCTATTTCCCCCCCCCAACCCTGTTTATCTTAGGGTGGGGTCATATGCCAGGATCGGCGGCTGTACAGTCGTCGGGGCGTGTCAACAAATGGGGGTCGAGGCTGATAGGTAAATAAATATGGCGTCTGAGTGTATGTTTTTTCTCCGGCAGTGAACGCCTTGTCATTCGGTTGTTTTTTTTTCCTTTGTGATGCTGTAAGTTTTTTTTAGATGTTTTTTATTCTTTTACTCGTGTTTTTTTTTTATGAGAAAGCCTCTCCAATCTCTTACGATTACTGTAGTTTCTAATTGTTCCATTTGAAGTTTAAATATCACTTTCCGAGTGGGGAATACCCTAATGTTGTGAACGGGTTTGCGTATCGCCATGATCAGCGAAGCTTTACTAGTTTAGGCCACCCATACTAGGTTGGTTTGCTGTGAGCGAGCAGATGAATGTTTCCCATCATCACCAATTTGGACTGGCCAACGTGGTGATGAAGACTGGCCAAACCCCAGACAAGGATAAGGACATGTCTGAGGCCCTTGTCCTTCGGTGGACTCGAAACGGCTGTATTTGTTGTTGTTGTTGTTGTTGTTGTTGTATACATATATGTATTTGGGGAATACTTTAATGTTGTGAAAAGGACCAGAAACGACTGTTGTTGTTGTTGTTGTTGTTGTTGTATTCATATATGTATTTGGGGAATACCTTAATGTTGTGAAAAGGACCAGAAACGACTGTTGTTGTTGTTGTTGTTGTTGTTGTTATTGTTGTTGTTGTTGTTGTATACATATATGTATTTGGGGAATACCTTAATGTTGTGAAAAGGACCAGAAACGACTGTTGTTGTTGTTGTTGTTGTTGTTGTTTTTGTTATTGTTGTTGTTGTTGTTGTATACATATATGTATTTGGGGAATACCTTAATGTTGTGAAAAGGACCAGAAACGACTGTTGTTGTTGTTGTTGTTGTTGTTGTTTTTGTTATTGTTGTTGTTGTTGTTGTATACATATATGTATTTGGGGAATACCTTAATGTTGTGAAAAGGACCAGAAACGACTGTTGTTGTTGTTGTTGTTGTTGTTGTTTTTGTTATTGTTGTTGTTGTTGTTGTATACATATATGTATTTGGGGAATACCTTAATGTTGTGAAAAGGACCAGAAACGACTGTTGTTGTTGTTGTTGTTGTTGTTTTTGTTATTGTTGTTGTTGTTGTTGTATACATATATGTATTTGGGGAATACCTTAATGTTGTGAAAAGGACCAGAAACGACTGTTGTTGTTGTTGTTGTTGTTGTTTTTGTTATTGTTGTTGTTGTTGTTGTATACATATATGTATTTGGGGAATACCTTAATGTTGTGAAAAGGACCAGAAACGACTGTTGTTGTTGTTGTTATTGTTGTTGTTGTATACATATATGTATTTGGGGAATACCTTAATGTTGTGAAAAGGACCAGAAACGACTGTTGTTGTTGTTGTTGTTGTTGTTGTTGTATACATATATGTATTTGGGGAATACCTTAATGTTGTGAAAAGGACCAGAAACGACTGTTGTTGTTGTTGTTGTTGTTGTTGTATACATATATGTATTTGGGGAATACTTTAATGTTGTGAAAAGGACCAGAAACGACTGTTGTTGTTGTTGTTGTTGTTGTTGTATTCATATATGTATTTGGGGAATACTTTAATGTTGTGAAAAGGACCAGAAACGACTGTTGTTGTTGTTGTTGTTGTTGTATACATATATGTATTTGGGGAATACTTTAATGTTGTGAAAAGGACCAGAAACGACTGTTGTTGTTGTTGTTGTTGTTGTATACATATATGT
Organism: Palaemon carinicauda; assembly: GCF_036898095.1. Classification (NCBI taxonomy): domain Eukaryota; kingdom Metazoa; phylum Arthropoda; class Malacostraca; order Decapoda; family Palaemonidae; genus Palaemon; species Palaemon carinicauda. The sequence goes on from NW_027171113.1 coordinate 20,912, forward strand.
ATTTGGGGAATACCTTAATGTTGTGAAAAGGACCAGAAACGACTGTTGTTGTTGTTGTTGTTGTTGTATACATATATGTATTTGGGGAATACCTTAATGTTGTGAAAAGGACCAGAAACGACTGTTGTTGTTGTTGTTGGTGTTGTTGTTGTTGTATACATATATGTATTTGGGGAATACCTTAATGTTGTGAAAAGGACCAGAAACGACTGTTGTTGTTGTTGTTGTTGTTGTATACATATATGTATTTGGGGAATACTTTAATGTTGTGAAAAGGACCAGAAACGACTGTTGTTGTTGTTGTTGTTGTTGTATACATATATGTATTTGGGGAATACTTTAATGTTGTGAAAAGGACCAGAAACGACTGTTGTTGTTGTTGTTGTTGTTGTATACATATATGTATTTGGGGAATACTTTAATGTTGTGAAAAGGACCAGAAACGACTGTTGTTGTTGTTGTTGTTGTTGTTGTATTACATATATGTATTTGGGGAATACCTTAATGTTGTGAAAAGGACCAGAAACGACTGTTGTTGTTGTTGTTGTTGTTGTTTTTGTTATTGTTGTTGTTGTTGTATACATATATGTATTTGGGGAATACCTTAATGTTGTGAAAAGGACCAGAAACGACTGTTGTTGTTGTTGTTGTTGTTGTTTTTGTTATTGTTGTTGTTGTTGTTGTATACATATATGTATTTGGGGAATACCTTAATGTTGTGAAAAGGACCAGAAACGACTGTTGTTGTTGTTGTTGGTGTTGTTGTTGTTGTATACATATATGTATTTGGGGAATACCTTAATGTTGTGAAAAGGACCAGAAACGACTGTTGTTGTTGTTGTTGGTGTTGTTGTTGTTGTATACATATATGTATTTGGGGAATACCTTAATGTTGTGAAAAGGACCAGAAACGACTGTTGTTGTTGTTGTTGGTGTTGTTGTTGTTGTATACATATATGTATTTGGGGAATACCTTAATGTTGTGAAAAGGACCAGAAACGACTGTTGTTGTTGTTGTTGGTGTTGTTGTTGTTGTATACATATATGTATTTGGGGAATACCTTAATGTTGTGAAAAGGACCAGAAACGACTGTTGTTGTTGTTGGTGGTTGTTGTTGTATACATATATGTATTTGGGGAATACCTTAATGTTGTGAAAAGGACCAGAAACGACTGTTGTTGTTGTTGTTGTTGTTGTTGTATACATATATGTATTTGGGGAATACCTTAATGTTGTGAAAAGGACCAGAAACGACTGTTGTTATTGTTGTTGTTGTTGTTGTATACATATATGTATTTGGGGAATACCTTAATGTTGTGAAAAGGACCAGAAACGACTGTTGTTGTTGTTGTGGTGTTGTTGTATACATATATGTATTTGGGGAATACCTTAATGTTGTGAAAAGGACCAGAAACGACTGTTGTTGTTGTTGTTGTTGTTGTTGTATACATATATGTATTTGGGGAATACCTTAATGTTGTGAAAAGGACCAGAAACGACTGTTGTTGTTGTTGTTGTTGTTGTTGTATACATATATGTATTTGGGGAATACCTTAATGTTGTGAAAAGGACCAGAAACGACTGTTGTTGTTGTTGTTGTTGTTGTTGTATACATATATGTATTTGGGGAATACCTTAATGTTGTGAAAAGGACCAGAAACGACTGTTGTTGTTGTTGTTGTTGTTGTTGTATACATATATGTATTTGGGGAATACCTTAATGTTGTGAAAAGGACCAGAAACGACTGTTGTTGTTGTTGTTGTTGTTGTTGTATACATATATGTATTTGGGGAATACCTTAATGTTGTGAAAAGGACCAGAAACGACTGTTGTTGTTGTTGTTGTTGTTGTTGTT
>NW_027171114.1:0-15000 GCF_036898095.1 Palaemon carinicauda
CCTTGGAAGGGAACTGTGACTCTAATATTAGGTGAAGATAGAAGGAACCAGGGCTCTTCTATACGTACCTTGGAAGGGAACTGTGACTCTAATATTAGGCGAAGATAGAAGGAACCAGGGCTCTTCTATGCGTACCTTGGAAGGGAACTGCGACTCTCATATTAGGTGAAGATAGAAGGACCCAGGGCTCTTCTATACGTACCTTGGAAGGGAACTGTGACTCTAATATTACAAGAAGATAGAAGGAACCAGGGCTCTTCTATACGTACCTTGGAAGGGAACTCTGACACTAATATTAGGTGAAGACAGAAGGAACCAGGGCTCTTCTATACGTATCTTGGAAGGGAACTGTGACTCTAATATTAGGTGAAGATAGAAGGAACCAGGGCTCTTCTGTGCGTACCTTGGAAGGGAACTGTGACTCTAATATTAGAAGATAGAAGGAACCAGGGCTCTTCTATACGTTCCTTCGAAGAGAACACGTCCATGACATGTGACTAGTATGAAGAGAACTCTATAGTGAGTCTTCGAGATGAATTAACCAAATTATAAACATTATATGAAGATATATTTATCTTCGACTTATTCCCACAGAAGAGAATTGGTTTTTAGAACGTAGCCATAAATAAAGGGTTTCAATCTATGACAAAACCTTTCAAGCAGAGCTATAAACAAATGCAACGCCTATGAGAGAGAGAGGAGAGAGAGAGAGAGAGAGAGAGAGAGAGAGAGAGAGAGAGAGATGAGAGAGAGAGGAGAGAGAGAGAGAGAGAATTCTTAATGGCATTTGCCAGAATCTCTACGCAAATATGCAAATCAATTACAAAACGACCCAGCTACAATTGTCATATCAGAGAGAGAGAGAGAGAGAGAGAGAGAGAGAGAGGAGAGAGAGGAGAGAGAGGAGAGGAGAGAGAGAGAGAGAGAGAGAGAATTCTTAATGGCATTTGCCAGAATCCCTAGGCAAATATGCAAATCAATTATATAACGGCCCAGCTACATTGTCATATCTGAGAGAGAGAGAGAGAGAGAGAGAGAGAGAGAGAGAGAGAGAGGAAGAGAGAGAGAGAGAGAGAGAGAGAGAGAATTCTTAATGGCATTTGCCAGAATCTCTACGCAAATATGCAAAATCAATTATAAAAACGACCCCAGCTACATTGTCATATCAGAGAGAGAGAGAGAGGAGAGAGAGAGAGAGAGAGAGAGAGAGGAGAGAGAGAGAGAGAGAGAGAGAGAGAGAGAGAATTCTTAATGGCCTTTGCCTGAAGTTCCTGAAGTTCCCGTTACAGCCAGTAACCACACCACCGCTAGCACTGAAATGCCATAGCAGGGTCAAGGTGCTTCAGGGTCTAAAAAAACCCCAGCGTGTTTATTTCTTGCTTACAACGTCAGCACTCGCCAGCTCTACTTGGGAACCTAGTTCCTTGCAACACTGGTTACATCAATAAACGAATTGCCCACCGCAATAGCGCTAGCCTCTCTGGAACAGTTACTCCCAACCTGCTCCCAACAGCGACACTTTTCGTCATGAAAACACAGCTCGGGGTCTTGGCGGAAATAGCAGCAAATTATTAACGCTGTTTCGCCGACGCCAATCAGCGCTTGCCGAAAAAAAAAAGAGGTTTTGGGCCAATAAAAACGCTGAGATCGACTCGCTGGCTGGAAAAGGGACCGACCATTACAGATGATTGTAGACCATCGTATTTAGATAAAAAAGATCGAATTCCAGAAATTTCTAATCATGTTCAAGTAAACATGAGTATGTTAGGCATATATTTACCTTAATACATAACCTATTTCTTGTATGTTGGATGAAAAAAGATAAAATTCCACATGTTTCTAATGATCTTCAAGTAAACATGAGTATGTTAGGCATACATTTACCTTAATACATAACCAATTTCTTTTAAGCTTACTATAAAGTTATAACCATGTATAACAATGTATTCCCTCCTACAATCATTATAAGGGAACCAAGTGGTTAATTACGTAAGAAAAATATCTCACCTAAAAACAATTTCACCACCCAACCAAACCGATCTACCACTCATGAGTCCACTTCATACGAGACGTTATGAAACGAAATTAAATAGAGCCCCAAGTAACTAGCTGGGGGAGAGCCTTGACGTCATCAGTCCTTGGCCAATCAAAACGAAGGATAATTACTCATGCAGCCAATAGGAGCGCGGCGTTCCAACAAACAAATTCAGGGTGAAGTACAGGGCCCAGCATCAACAAGTCTCCGAGCCAGTATCTTTTTTATCTTTATTTCTTAGCTGATGGTGAAATCAAGATGTTGCGTACAGTTTATTAACAAATGATGAGCATGAATACCATGATAAATTGATAATAGTGTAATTATACGTTCTGATTACAAAGTACATAAGGGCCTTCTTGGAGACAGAAAAACAAAAGGATGAATAGTATCATGAATGAAATTGTAATAATGGAATTTGGGTCGTCTGACCAGAGCACTGGAAACAGGGAGGCCAGTCAGAGCCAAGGTGAGTGTTGTACTATGAAGTTGTGTGTAAAAGAGGATGGAGTACAAGACATTCATTGATAGTTTATCTAATTGAATCAACATTTGGTTCATTCACAAAATCTACAATTAACCGAAAAGTAAGAGTCAACAGAAAAGTATTTAAAACACCTTTCCATAACTACAAATAGACTTCCATGATCCATGTGTAAAATAGTATGGCGTACAAGACATTCATTGATAGTTTATCTAAATGAATCAATATTTGGTTCATTCACAAAATCTACAATTAACCGAATAGTAAAAGTCAACAGAAGAGTATTCAAACACACCCTTTCCATAACTACAAACAGACTTCCATAATCCAAGTGTAAAATAGTATGGTGTACAAGACATTCATTGATAGTTTATCTAAATGAGTCAGTATTTAGTTCATTCACAAAATCTACAATTAACCGAATAGTAGAAGACAATATGAGAATATTCAGAACACCTTTCCTTAACTATAAATTGACTTGTGTTTAATAGTATGGCGTACAAGACATTCATTGATATATTTTCTTAATGAATCAATATCCGTTTCATTCATAAAATCTACAATGAACCGGAACCGAATGATGACAACATAAGAGTACTCAAAATAAACTCTATCAACAACATGAAGCGACCCAGCACAGATAGCCGACTATAGAACATGGAACACAAGCAGGCGAGAACTAGCAGCGGTAGGGGTGTGCAGGTGGGCGAGAGGGTTGGGTGGGGGGAGCTTGGGCGTGTCGGTGAATATCAAGTGGGCGTGGTGAAATACCTTAAGTGTGAGGTCTCTCGAATCCCGGCGCCATCCTGTCGCCAACATAAGACAGGGAGATTCTCCTTAAAAAACATCCTTTTCATTTCAAGCGCTTTCGCATTACGCAATAGACAATGGTTCGCGTATTGCGTAAACAGAGCAGTGTTATCCCTTAGGGGGGTTTTAAATATAGCAATAGGGAAGGAAGTTTCCATAAGTAAAACACCCAGGATAATTATAACAAAATCCTCCTACTCCAATCCACTGCAGAACAAAGGCCTCAGACAAGTCTTTACCATGTCTGGGGATTGGCCAGTTTTCATCATCATGCTGGCCACTGCGGGTTGGTGATGGGGGGAGGATTTAGTCGGATCGCTCACAGCAAACCAACCTAGTGTGGTTGGCCCTGACTAGTACAGCTTTGCTAATCATGGCGATACACAAACCCTTTCACCACGTTAAGGTATTCCCCACTCAAAAAGGTGTGTGTGTACACACACACACACACACACACATATATATATATATATATATATATATATATATATACTTTATATATATATATATATATATATATATATATATATATATATATATATATATAGAATATATATATATAAAAAGATATATATGTATATATATAAATATATATATATATAAAAATATAAATATACATATATAAATATATATATATATAAAAATATAAATATACATATATATAAATATATATATATATAAATATATATAATATATAAATATATATATATATATATATATATATATATATATATATATATATAAATATATATATATATATAATTAAGTAAAAACTTATATAGGTCACCTCAACAACCAACACTTGAGTACTTCATAAAAGTAGACCACATACCACTTATCAAAAACCACAGATTAATAAAATATTCCTAATGAAAACCTACTTGGCAAATAATCTAAAAGTTCTACAACCAAATAATTTTCAATAATAATAATAATAATAATAATAATAATAATAATAATAAAAGCCTTCACGAAAATCCTGACTAAAAGGATCCCTGTGGCCGGTGCACAAGTTCCAAGAGACGCAAAACCTTATCACTTCCATCTGACACCAGAAAAAGACACACACTTCTTTCCAATTAACTCTTATTACGTGATAAGGCTGCCAAAGACACCACCTTATCGAGAGAGAGAGAGAGAGAGAGAGAGAGAGAGAGAGAGAGAGAGAGAGAGAGAGAGAGAGAGAGAGAGGTACCATACATATTAAGCTACCAGATAACAGACCTAGGAGTTCTAATTTCAGGTCCTTTTCAACAGAAACCTTTAAGGGAGAGAGAGAGAGAGAGAGAGAGAGAGAGAGAGAGAGAGAGAGAGGAGAGAGAGGAGAGAGAGAGAGAGAGAGAGAATGAAGGATGGTGACAAGGATAGATAGCCTTGGGAGTGGACACGAAACATGGAAAGAAATTTAACAACAGGTCAAGAATACGTGTGATCAATTACACCAGAAACCAAGAGAAACAACTGAGGGCCTTAGAGGAGGACACTTGTACTCGTTTTAAGTTTATGAATATTTATAATATGACATTATTAAATATAAGGCGCACTATTAAACAAATTAAATATACAATGGATTTGATTTACATATTAATGTACTTACTTTACAAGAGACTGGTACCAAACTAAAGTTATGTTATATGAGAGTATTAATAATTCTAATAATATTCATTCTTATTAGTAATATACGTCACTATTTACATACACACGATTCCATCAGTTCCTATAAAATGATATATATATATATATATATATATATATATATATATATATATATATATATATATATATATATATATATATATATATATATATATATATATATATATATATACACACATCAAAATACTACTCCTTTAATTCCTCATCCAACTCAATATGATTGTTACTATATAAGCTATAACCCTAGTTAGAGAAGCATGATGCTATAAGCCCCAGGGCTCCAAGAGGGAAAACAGCCCAGTGAGGAGAAGAAATAAGGATGCATATAGAATAAGTGTGCCCGAGTGTACCCTCAAGCAAAAGAACTCTAACCCAAGATAGTAGAGAGAGAGAGAGAGAGAGAGAGAGAGAGAGAGAGAGAGAGAGAGAGAGAGAGAGTATAATAACGTACGTTTTCTTAACCAAACTATGACTCCACCTTGAACAATCTTAGGATTGGATGTATGAATTTGGGCTATACAAGCCAGCGTTGGGACCTGTTGCTATTATTATTATTACTATTATTATTACTTGCTATTATTGCTATTCAGCGTCCAAGAGCAACTGGAGGAAAAACCAGCAGTTTATAGTATAAGAACAAGAAGTAAAAGCCACTTAAAAAGCAACACTTAACAATGCAAAACCAGCGCCCAGTATGGAATGCAGACGGCTACAAAAACCCATTCACAATTCGTCTCCGTCAGAGTAATTCCATGTCGCCTATGTTTATTCAATGACTGCCCGCCGGCCAAGTCTCCTAATATCGCCTACCTGAAAATGACGGCCTCTCCTGCCCTGGCCTGTTCGATTTCCATCTCATGGGAAGGGAGAAGGAGACGGAGGAGGAGGAGGAGGAACAGGAGGGGGGTGAATAGGGAGAGGGAGCGGGGGGTTGGAGGGAGAACAGAGTGCCTCATTGTCCATTCCGAAGGCGTCTCAAGTTTTTCCTTTGATGGCTTGCCAGGCCCCAAGTCCCAGCTCGCAACCAATCGCATTACGTTGTACATTCCTCCTCCTAACTCCATCATCTCCTCCTCCCCAGGGACACTCCTCTCGCATCCCCCCGACCCTCAACCCCCTGGAATACATCTTCCTGAAGGACCCCACCCCCTGCCCCTCTCAAACATCCTTAATACCCAGACACTCTAAAGGCACCACTGGCTAAAGCCAGGATGAAAATTTCAATGGAGAAGACTTGAACTGCCTTGATACAGACGAGATGAAAAGGACAGTTAACTAACCATGATGGGGAATAGCTTGGCAAGTTAAGTATTAGTAAGTGGTGTAAAAACGTGATTTAATAATACTTTTATTAATATAAATGTACATTTTTTCTTATGGTCTTAAAAGTTAGTTTAATACAATAATTAACTATATGAGTTAAATAACCATGATAAGGAATAGTTTGATAAGTTAAGTATTAGTAAGTTATGTAAAACGTGTTTAGCCACAATTTTATTTATAGAAATATACATTTTTCTAATGGTCTTAAAGTTAGCTTAATACAATAATTAGCTATATGAGTTAAATAACCATGATAAGGAATAGTTTGATAAGTTAAATATTGGTAAAAGTTGTGTAAAACGTGTTTAGCCACAATTTTATTTATAGAAATATACATTTTTCTTATGGTAAAGTTAAGATATATCTAATAATTGCTTATTTTTCTTTTTGTTTCCTAGTAACCTTGACCACCGACATAATATCTTATGCTGGGGCTAATCTTTCCTATGAATCTCCAAACATCCTTTCTTTCCTCATTTAATACTTATTTTCTAAGCAAATTCATATCCTGACAGAATTTATCACCTTGCACTTCCCAGGTGTCTACTTGGTTAACTCTGTTCCTTTTACGTCGTTTTTCGTTATTAAAATGAAGTACCCGCCTGGCAGCTTCTGCTGCAATTATGTACATAAATCTACATGCATTTAAAACCCAAGGCAGACTCCCTGATTAAAAACTCTGGCTTGTAAAAACAACAAGCATGTTTTCTTTTTTTGTTTACAAAACGTTGGATATATAATCTAAATCAACTCCAATATAAGTTAATGCAAGTATTCTTTTATCATATTTACAAAACGTTGGTAACATAACTTCGACTCCAATAGAGGTTTTAGAGATAAGCTATTCTCTGTATTGGTCAGTAGCATTTTCAACAACTGATATCTCCTATAATAGCAGACGTAACTAAACTAACTCTTTAATATAATTGAAGATAGCATCGCAAGAATAAATAGGAAAGAATCCTTACAAATACAAAAATATTATACAGTACTTCTCTACATGACCTGATCTAATAAAACACCAGCCATTCAAAGATGAAAAATAAGCACTGGTCCACTGTATGTCATATACAGTACTCTATATGACTATCTAAAACAGCAATCATTCAAAGAAAAAAAACAAAGTACTAGTCCATGTCTTAAAACACTTGAATTAAAACACCAACCATTCAAAAATAACAAAAAAAACAAAGTACTGCTCCACCTTATTTGAGCAACGAAGGCTCGTGTCCCAAGCAACTACGCCTGTCGTCTACCAATCTTTTTATGTCGGACCCCTGCCTAAAATCCACCCCGAAGGCGAACCCACAGCCACCCATCATTCATGGGGACCTGGAACTTTGTGTGAATGAAGCATCTAGGATGCTGGGCAACTATTTACCCCCCCCCCCCCTTAACCCCAAACCAGTAACTATTTAAACCCCCGAAGCTAACACCCTCCTTCCTCCCCTTTGCACCCAAGAAAACATCTTTAGTTTCTTGTACATAAAAAAAAACATTAGAAGCAACATCTATCCCCACCCAACGATTTGAATCTTAGCACTCCCCAGCCCATCTTTATACCTCCCTACTCTTCCCCCAGCATCCCCACACATCTCCAGGCCTCCCAACTCTTCCCCCAGCATCCCCACACATCTCCAGGCCTCCCAACTCTTCCCCCAGCATCCCCACACATCTCCAGGCCTCCCAACTCTTCCCCCAGCATCCCCACACATCTCCAGGCCTCCCTACCCTTCCCCCAGCATCCCCACGACTCCCAACTAACACCTAACACCCTCCCAGCTTCCCCAAACCAGCCGTCCTATCCTACAGGCAGGTCCTAGGCAGGTCATACCCCCATATTAGGACCAGACACCGTGGATCGTTGCCCTATAGCATAACCAGCTGAGCTGGCTGCCTCTCAGCTATTTAGAAAACAGACTGATCTGTCTTCTATAAAGACAGATTTCTTTCGAAGACGTACGCGGTTCAATTATTACTTTGTTTACGTATTATTCTATCCTATGTACACTGAAAGTTATATGGCCATTAGGTAGAGTAGTTAAACACTATTCTATCTTCTATCGTATGCACACTGAAGTTATATGGCCATTAGCTAGAGTAGTTAAACACTATTCTATCTTCTATCCTATGCACACTGAAAGTTATATGGCCATTAGCTAGAGTAGTTAAACACTATTCTATCTTCTATCGTATGCACACTGAAAGTTATATGGCCATTAGCTAGAGTAGTTAAACACTATTCTATCTTCTATCGTATGCACACTGAAAGTTATATGGCCATTAGCTAGAGTAGTTAAACACTATTCTATCTTCTATCGTATGCACACTGAAAGTTATATGGCTTTGGCTAGAGTAGTTAAACACTATTCTATCTTATTTTTCTTCCTGTTATTTTAAAGTATTTAGTTTATATATGAAATATTTTATTTTAATGTTACCGTTCTTAAAATATTTTATTTTTAATGTTAATTACTTCTCTTATTTCCTTTCCTCACTCGGGTATTTTACCTGTTGGAGCCCCTGCGCTTATGGCATCCTGCTTTTCCAACTAGGGTTGTAGCTTAGCAAGTAGTAGTAGGAGTAGTAGTAGTAATATAGATATGTAATTAAAGAACCTTATCCTAAGCAGAGACTGAAATAACATAAGCATAATAATATCAAGATGTCGGCATAGCTATTAACTGAAGTAGCTAAAAACCGGGATATACTTCAGTGACGTAGTTATAAGTAGATGAACCTTATTCAAAACTTGATTTAACAATTAAGATAACTACTAGTTGATATATTTGTAAGTTCAAAACATGGATATCCTTAAATGTAGCTAAAAATCACAAGCATTACTAGTAGCAATCAGCTAACATTCAGGTTAATAATTCGGAAAAAAAAAACATCTCATTTTTCTAAGGTTTAACACCAAAAAAAAAAATTTTCTTCTTCGTGTTAACTCTTTTCAAAAATCAAACTAATGTGAACGAAAAGACGAAACCCGAAATTAAACCCATGTCTAACATTGCAAGATTTTTAAATGACTGATAATTACAAGTTAAAAACATTGAATACAATAAAAAAAAATTTCTACCGACATGGAAAAAAAAATTAGCACCTCGCCAATGGAAGACCAGTCAGAAATGTCAACAAACAAAAGTCAACAAACTGCATCTACTCGTCACAAATATATCAATCACTCTAGAACATGAAAGAACTACTATCTTCATTCAATCATTACTAACTACACAAACAGTTGGAAAATTCCTTTTTTGTGAAGAAAATATTGAAAATAAGAAAAGAGTACTACAACAAATGTGGATGAAAAGAGAAAAACTAGTGAAAATAAGGAACACACAAAACTAAAAGACACAGAGGCGCCGTTGCAAAGGCAAAGCCTTAACCAGAATCTGATCTGATGCTTACTGAAAGTTAAGCTAACTTAGGGTTGTGGTAGCATGGTAGTAGCGTCCTTGCCTGTTGATTACCAGACTGTGGTTCAAGTACCCCCAACCTCGTTAGTTCCTTTAGTTGCTGAAACATCCTTGTGAGGTAAAGATAGGGAAGGGGTTTTGGGGAGCCTATAGGTTTATCTGCCGAGTCATCAGCTTGCTTGCCTGGCTATCCTTGGTCCTAGCTCGGGTGAAGAGGGGGCTTGGGCGCTAATCATCATGGAACATGGTCAGTCTCTAGAGCATTGTACTACTTGATAAGGCAATGTCACTGTCCCTTGCCTCTGCCATTCACAAGAGGCCTATAAACCTTTAAACATATAACTCCCTCGGTTATCCCAGGACGTATGCAAGCCACTATCGTTGGCTACAATGACCAACACTGTACCCTTCACAATGTTTGGCATTTCGGCAGGTGTCACATTTCTTCCCTTACCTCTCAGCTGTCAACATACTTACGAGCAATACGATCGATAATAGAGCATTATATATATATATATATATATATATATATATATATATATATATATATATATATATATATATATATATATATATAACTGCTTCAGGATTCGCAGAATAAGTAGTGGGGCTTAGAACCTTTTGATTTACAGATACATAAGTTTAAAACTAGTCTTGGGTAGTGCCATAAACTCTTGTACCATGGTCTTTCACTGTCTTGGGTTAGAGTTCTCTTGCTTGAGGTTACGCTCAGACACACTATTCTGTTTCCTTATTTCCTTTCCTCACTGGGCTATTTTTCCTGTTGGGGCCCTTGGATTTGACTTACAGCATACAGCTTTTCCAACTAGGATTGCAGTTTAGCTAGTAATATTATTATTATTATTATTACTATCCAAGCTACAACCCCAATTGGAAAAGCAAGATTCTATAAGCCCAGGGGCTCCAACAGGGAAAAATAGCCCAGTGAGGAAAGGAAATAAGGAAACAAATAACTGAAGAGAACATATTAACAATAAATCATTCTAAAAAAAGTAACAACGTCATAACAGATATGTCATATATAAACTATTAACAACGTCAAAAACAAATATGTCATATATAAACTATAAAAAGACTCATGTCCGCCTGATCAACAAAAAAGCATTTGCTCCAACTTTGAACTTTTGAAGTTCTACTGATTCAACAACCCGATTAGGAAGATCATTCCACAACTTGGTAACAGCTGGAATAAAACTTCTAGAGTACTGCGTAGTATTGAGTCTTATGATGGAAAAGGCCTGGCTATTAGAATTAACTGCCTGCCTAGTATTACGAACAGGATAGAATTGTCCAGGGAGATCTGAATGTAAAGGATGGTCAGAGTTATGAAAAATCTTATGTAACATGCATAATGAACTAATTGATAAGGACAATAAGTATTGTTCTAATAGAGTATAATCAAATGAGTCTGGGACCACTTCAGATTCTATAAAACTATCCCATCAGTATAGATTACGGACTATTGCTACTTAACACCATGTAAAGGGCCATATACAGTTAGATAATTAAGTCACCCACATCTAGAAGGAATCAAAATGTAACAGCAAAGCTTTATACAAAAACAGCACAAGGCCAGACTCTTGAAAATCAAGAAAATAGAAACAGGGATCAAATCAAAGACTAATGAAAGGCGAAAGCTATACCAATTAAGTATACAGAAACCATAAAAATCAAAGACTAATGAAAGGCGAAAGCTCTACCAATTAAGTATACAGAAACCATAAAAATCAAAGACTAATGAAAGGCGAAAGCTCTACCAATTAAGTATACAGAAACCATAAAAATCAAAGACTAATGAAAGGCGAAAGCTATACCAATTAAGTATACAAAAACTATAAAAATCAAAGACTAATGAAAGGCGAAAGCTCTACCGACCAAGTATACAGAAACCATAAAAATCAAAGACTAATGAAAGGCAAAAGCTCTACCAACCAAGTATACATAAACCATAAAAATCAGACTAATGAAAGGCGAAAGCTCTACCAACCAAGTATACAGAAACCATAAAAATCAAAGAGTAATGAAAGGCGAAAGCTATACCAACCGAGTATACAGAAGCCATAAAAGATTATAAAAAAAAGGCCAAGACTTTCAATAACGCCTACGCAAAGTCCCTGGAAGCTATGGGCGTATTCACCTATCGGAAGGGCACTCGCCCACTTCACCTTCGGATCCCTACTGTCACCCCACCTACGCACAACCCACGCGCGTATATCGAAAGTCAAACGTCTGTTTGTTCACCTTGCAACACTTTCCCTTCCCTCTTCTTTTGGCTTAACCTCAAGGCCTGACTCTAAAAGGGCAAAAGTGTGGCCATGCCGTCGGCCTTCAGACGTGAAAAATAAGTAATGGGATATATTACTGGTATGGAAGAGCTTGAAAATTGGTATAATATTTCAAGATATTGCTGCAACGAGACTTGTTATGTTCCCCTTATGGAGAGAGAGAGAGAGAGATATTCCACCTACTGTAATGCTTTAAAAATTTCCTGGTTCTGAGCAAATTCAAAGGCCGATAAAACAACATAATTGAGAGAGAGAGAGAGAGAGAGAGAGAGAGAGAGAGAGAGAGAGAGAGAGAGAGAGAGAGAGAGAGAGAGAGAGAATATCATATGAATAGTAGAGAATTACCTCCTCGAGGCCGTCCCATTTTGAGGGGCATACTTCAGAGAGAGAGAGAGAGAGAGAGAGAGAGAGAGAGAGAGAGAGAGAGAGAGAGAGAGAGAGATTGAGATTCCACCTACTGTAATGCTTTCAAAATTTCCTGGTTGTGAAAAAATTCAAAGGCCGATAAAACATTATAATTGAGAGAGAGAGAGAGAGAGAGAGAGAGAGAGAGAGAGAGAGAGAGAGAGAGAGAGAGAGATTCCACCTAGTGTAATGCTTTCAAAATTTCCTAGATCTGAGCAAATTCAAAGGCCGATAAAACAATTGAGAGAGAGAGAGAGAGAGAGAGAGAGAGAGAGAGAGAGAGAGAGAGAGAGAGAGAGAGAGAGAATCATATGAATAGAGAATTACCTCCTCGAGGTCGTCCCATTTTGAGAGGCATAAAATTTCTAGTGAGAGAGAGAGAGAGAGAGATTTGCCATACTACCCTCAATGTATCAGAACCCCTTGTAATTTAATATGGCATCTAAAATTATCCACAGAGTCACGGCCAATATAAGCCAACAGTCAACGCAATTCTTCGCGAGTTTCGTTAAATGACAATAATTATTGGCAAATCAACTCAAAAAAGAAGATTGCAAATTTCTACTTGAATTTGCATTGATAAACTAACTCAAGTTTGCAATTGCATAATCTAGTTAACCATTAGACAGTTCAATTACATAATAAATTACCTTAATTTTGTAATTATCTATCTAGTTTATCCACGAACAGACTTATGGTTTTATTGCGTATTGATAAATTACCTTAATTTTGTAATTACATACCTAGTTTATCCAAGAACAGACTTACGGTTCCATTACATTTTGATAAATTACATTAATTTTGTAATTAAATACCTAGTTTATCCACGAACAGACTTAAGGTATTATTGCGTATTGATAAATTACCTTAATTTTGTAATTACATACCTAGTTTATCCACGAACAGACTTACAGTTCCATTACATTTTGATAAATTACATTAATTTTGTAATTAAATACCTAGTTTATCCACGAACAGACTTACAGTTCCATTACATTTTGATAAATTACATTAATTTTGTAATTAAATACCTAGTTTATCCACGAACAGACTTAAGGTATTATTGCGTATTGATAAATTACCTTAATTTTGTAATTACATACCTAGTTTATCCACGAACAGACTTACAGTTCCATTACATTTTGATAAATTACCTTAATTTTGTAATTACATACCTAGTTTATCCACGAACAGACTTACAGTTCCATTACATTTTGATAAATTACATTAATTTTGTAATTAAATACCTAGTTTATCCACGAACAGACTTACAGTTCCATTACATTTTGATAAATTACATTAATTTTGTAATTAAATACCTAGTTTATCCACGAACAGACTTAAGGTATTATTGCGTATTGATAAATTACCTTAATTTTGTAATTACATACCTAGTTTATCCACGAACAGACTTACAGTTCCATTACATTTTGATAAATTACCTTAATTTTGTAATTACATACCTAGTTTATCCACGAACAGACTTACAGTTCCATTACATTTTGATAAATTACATTAATTTTGTAATTAAATACCTAGTTTATCCACGAACAGACTTACAGTTCCATTACATTTTGATAAATTACATTAATTTTGTAATTAAATACCTAGTTTATCCACGAACAGACTTAAGGTATTATTGCGTATTGATAAATTACCTTAATTTTGTAATTATACATCTAGTTTACCCTATAAGAGACTTGTGGTTTTATTGCGTATTGATAAATTACCTTAATTTTGTAATTATACATCTAGATTACCCTCGAACAGACTTATGGTATTATTGCGAATTGATAAATTACCTTAATTTTGTAATTATATATCTAGTTTACCTTCAAACATAATTTAGTTTCATTTCGTACTGATACTGTAAATCACCTTAATTTGAGAATAACATATATAGTTAACTATCAAACAAATGGGGATTATATTTAATAAACAACTGATTACAACCATCCTTGATATAATCTAAACTTATTTGAAACAACCGAATATTACAAACGCCTCATTCAATAAGTTCATTATGCATGTTGCATAAGATTTTCCATAATTCTGACCATCCTTTACATTCAGATCTCCCTGGACAATTCTATCCTGTTCGTAATACTAGGCAGGCAGTTCATTCTAATAGCCAGGCCTTCTCAATACTACACAGTATTCTAGAAGTTTTATTCCAGCTGTTACCAAGTTGTGGAATGGTCTTCCTAATCGGGTAGTTGAATCAGTAGAACTTCAAAAGTTCAAAGTTAGAGCAAATGTTATGTTGACCAGGCTGACATGAGTCTTTTTATAGTTTATATATGACGTATCTGTTTTTGACGTTGTTAATAGTTTAGGACATATCTGTTTTGACGTTGTTACAGTTTTTAGAATGATTTTTATTGTTAATTTATTCTCATCATTTATTCATTTCCTTTCCTCGCCGGGCTATTTTTCCCTATTGGAGCTCTTGGTCTTATAGCATCTTGCTTTTCCAACTAGGGTTGTAGCTTGGCTAGTAATAATAATACTAATTAAGAATTTGCGCACGATATAAACAGCATAAGAAACGTATAAATA